>NC_044504.1:31635840-31935840 GCF_902362185.1 Chanos chanos | reverse complement strand
GCCACCTCTGTTTCTCCGAGGTGTCAAATCATTCTTATCAGTCACTCCAGCCCCTCTCCGTAGTTAACAGGGTGAGGCTGGCATTTCAGTTTCCCAACAAGTCAGCCATGAAGCACAAACACAGCCATTTATGGCACTGTCCATACCTGAGGAAGACATTTTATTGAACTGCCATCCATTTTATTCAGTCTTTTCACACTGACACATGCCACAGACCTGTGCCACTGTGATTGTAACTGATGAAGCTATCCAGGACCACACACCCAAAGAGCAAACAGACTCTTTGTTTCCCTGAAAAGAAAGTATGCAACTTCAACAATTTTGTACACCTATAGGATGTGAGTTGTATTTTCATAATGTAGACATTCGTAAAACTAGAACCTCAAAACAGCATTCTGAACCGACGTCGTCATTATGGTACATTTGGGACTCAGATAAAAACAGAATTAAGGTGTTAGTCATTACTCTCTGACGTCAATCATTTGTCATTGAAAAGGCGACTGACTGCACTTGGCATCAATAGGACGCCAGAGTTTTCAACCCACACATAGGTCTCAGGCTGAGGAGAGGTTTAGTGAGAGAGCTGAATTGAGAGCTAAATAAGCATCTGGGTATTTCTTTGATCAGATGATCAGACCAATGCAGTGGTTAGTGCTCATTTCTCCTAAAACCCAGAAAAGCCTTTTCTCTTCCATATCCCCGCGAAACAGGGCACAACAATGGTTTGTGAGGCTAAGGTGCAGGAAATAAATTGAGTCATCTAAAAATACAGTGGGATAATGTTACAGCCCTTCTCAATAGGTCTCGGTATTACATGTTTATGTGTATACATTCTTATTTATAAATATCCTAATAAACTTCAATATATATTATATATATGTCCTCAGCAGACTATGTCAGGAGGAGAAGTGGGGGGTAGAATTAATTTATACACCCAGATCCGGATCAGGCATGTTGGTCGGCCACACAAGTTCACAAATGGAATTTCTTTTATATAGCGGTTTATATTATGTTTAAAGTATGGTTATATTGGTTGTATTTTTTTTCCTTTCCTTATTTCTTTTTTCTTTCTTCCTTCCTTTCTTCCTTTCTTTCTTTCTTTGTTCTCTCTCTCTCTCTCTCTCTCTCTCTTTTCAACTCGCCATTTTTTCATAACATTAAAAATATGATTTATTTTTAAAAAAATTGCACAAATAGATAACACTCTTTATCCACAAGAGGATTATGCAACCTTGTGTAGCAGTAATACGTGAAGCAAGCAGTGTCAGTGCTATAGTAATGAGTTAGGCTCAAAGTTCACCAGCCTCTGGATTCTTCCCAATGAAACTATGACAACAGTGAAGACTCCTCTGAACTGTGATTAGATACGAACACAATCCAGTAATGTATCTAAGGTATGCATGATCCACAAAACTAAAGAATCAAAAGAACCTACAGCGTTAACAGTGCATGAGCCACGTATTAAATTATAATTCCTCTACAAATACTGTATGGCAGCATGATGGATGAACTTGGTTAAGATGCAAGCAGCTATAAACTAATACACATTCAGAAATCTTAACTACCAATTACAGACTCATCGTAAAAAAATCATTCCAGAAGCGCCTTTTAAAACTATTTTAACACTGTGTGCTGTACATAAAGTGCTTTTATTTCCAAACAGGTGGACCCCTACATCAGTGACGACATCTTTTTACAGGAATCGGTCTGTATATGGAACTGTATTCCTTCACAAAATCAGCAGAACTGACATGAAACTCTACAGCTGTCAGATTTGGAGAATAGGAGCCAAGTCATTCAGAAGCCCTCTAGCAGATGTCTGGCAATTGCCAGAGATGAGCCCTGTGTGAAACATTTGCTTTTCATGGTCCGATGAGTAATGGCGAATATAGTTGGTGCTTATCTTTGACCTATTGGCGTCATTGTGCAATGTCTCCTCACGTTGCCCTGTGCGTGACTTCAGAAGCTAAACGTCAAACTTCATAAAGGCCATTAAACTTTCAACGTATCACTGTGACAAACACTGCCTACGCCAGATATGAGCTTTCATGTGGACTAAAGCTGTAAACTTCCAACAACAATGTCACCCATGTTGGACAATACACTGCTGAATACTAGAGTCTTCCATCTGACTCCACAAGCTAAGAAAGAGTCACACTGCCAGAGACTAGATGCGTTGTGTACATACATTTTCAACGAGCATAACTATTTTGTATGCACCGAACATGCAAAACCACAGGATGACAGCATAACGAGCTTGGCCGACATGGGACCACAGCTCGATCGTTTGAGATTGCCCGTCTCCTTTTTCAGTATGTTTAACCACCATGTGAACTCCGAGAAACATGATGCCCAATGCCGTGCTCTTCTTAAGAGCAAGATGTAGCCTATCTCCCCTGTCTTGCTGCTGTTAAGCTAGATGTTCCGTCATATTATTATATAAACGCACTGTTTTTGTTTTGTTATTTTTTTTCCTCCCAAAATATGCTTCATCTAGAAACAATAAGTGTGAAGGGCTCTTAGAACTTTGTAATCAGCTGTGTGGCTGCATTTTATGACTGGCACGCTAGGCTATATACAAAATATGCGTTTTTACTGAAACTCGCAGTGGAAAGCGCATGACAAAACAGTTGTGTACAAGCTGTAAACATGGGCACATTCCTCAATGAGAGGTAAAGTGACACTGCCAGAGCACGGAGGAGAAAACACACTAAAAAAAGACACGGCCGGGAATCGTGTCACCATTCCAATCAATCCCCTGTCAAAAAGCGACCTCTCCGTTCTAAAATTAGAAGCAATAAGCCCCCCCCCCCCCCCGTACCGAAGCCACTCCAGCAAATGCCTGAGAGTGGACAGACTCACATGGGCAAGAAAGCAACAGAGAGATACTCAGTACACACACAAAGACAGACTGGGAAAATTGTGCTTACAGCATGTCCCCTGTTTGATCAGAGAATCTGTGTGGTTACTAAGACAGGGAGGGTGTGGCATGGTAACCATCAGGGAGCAAAGCTGGCTTTGTTTAACCTCAGCCCAGAGCCATGCTTCCGTGAGCCCTGTCAGCTCTGCTAAAAACAGACAAAGGCCATCTCCCTCTTCTGACAAAATCCTCTTATCACAACATCGGTTTATTTTTTGCATAACTGAATCATCCTTTATTTCTCTATGATACATTGTGACGGTTCATTTGTATCAGTGCTGAGAATGCCTAAAACAAGCAGTTTAGCTGACGCTTAGTGACTGTAAAGTATGGGAGCAAAGGACAAAGTCACTCATGGCCATATTGTCACTGAACTACGCTTGTATTTTTTTAGTTTCCTGATTGCAGGCGTTGGAATCACGGTGAACATGTCAGAGCTGGATGGATTGAGCTCCCAAAGACACACCTGTGAGGAAGACTGAACAGGTTCATCAACATGCCGCCCCTGTCTCACCCAGGTCTCAGGTGAGAACCAAAAGCACCGAAACCAAAACACTATAGAGTGATGTAACATACACACACGCAAATGCATGTGTACAGAGATATACACACACAATCACACACTCACACACACACACACACACACACCCAAGAACAAATGCGAGAACACACACACACACACAAACAAGCACAGACAAAGACATGCACCTGCGCACCTATACATACCAAGCAATTAAAGTTTTAAGAACCCAAATGCCACAGCCACATAAAACATCTCTGTAGTTTTAACCAAAGCATTCACAACAGCCCCTGAACTCCTGTTAAATTACTTGTACCTAATATATTCTTTCCTTATTTAATGAAAGAATATATTAATACGATTAAATTTAACTTAGGGATACTCTCTCCTGTCATCTCTGTCATCAGATCAGGGTTGACAGACCCTGAACAACGAGATCACTTCCGTTCTGCTTCAGTTCACGGCTCAGTTTGACTGGCTGACTGTAATTCTGAAGTCTCACTCATGTTGCTGCCTCATGTGTTCTAAATAGTTATTGCCTGACAATGCCATTTTCATCTTCTTTTAATAGAAGTGTTATAAATAAACCTGGAATTACAAAACCAATTAATATTCTAATCCTCTGACAAGCCGCAGGACTACACCTGGGAAAAAAAAAAATTCACTCCTCTTTTCAAACGCGTGGTTCACACCAGTGATTCAAAACAACTGGCCACAGCCTTAGTTAAATTTAAACTGAAGGTCAGTCACACAAGCTCATTTTAAACAGGCATGTTGACAGCGTTGACATTGAAATAATCTGTCAAAATAAACATTTAATGCCCTGTACGCAGAAGTTAGCAGGCAAATTTTTTTTTTACAATGTCACAGCAGACTGATACTGATTCATGCGAATACAATCCATCAGCTGTTGGTCAACATGACACATCAGCTATATTTGATATAAATGGCAACTTACTTGACAGTCACTCGCGAGGATAAGTCTTGTAAATCTCCTGGGTGGAAGAGTTGGGCTTCTTTAAGTCCAAGCTTGGAACAAGCTTTCAGGAAGACGTTCAGGTTGTCCTGTAGACAGAATTTATGAGTCTACCTTTAGAGTTAGAGAGCAGTCTCACAGGAATTCTTTGGTTTGCACAGTCCAGAACACACAGCATCCAAAGTTCAGACCTCCAGTGTGCTCAAAGGGGAGGGTGGATTGAGAGGAAGCAGTACAGGTGGCAAATAAAAAGTGACAGAATAACAGCAGCACGAACCTAGGAAAATGACACGGTGACTGACACAGGATTCCACCTGTGAGAGTGGGAGTTTCACTGAGGGGCGGTGCAAGTTATGGGCAAGGTTGTCAGGGAAGGGTGGCTCCTCCCACATACAGACTGAGGAAGCCACTTGCATACACACACACACGCACACGTACAAATGCGTACATTCTCAAGTGCACTTTCACTTCTCACACCCAGAAACTGTCACCAAGTCTCTCCACAGCATACCTGTGGAATCCGTGGGGCGGTGCATTATTTTGGAGACATGTGGTTGCTATGAAACAAAGTCGGGTGACTGAAACTACAAAATATTTCCCTTCAGCATTTTTTTTTTTTTCAGAATTGGAAGGGAATGGGAAGATGAACACTGTCTTACTCTGTGCGAATATGTGTGTGTGCATGTGTGTGCATGTGTGTGCGTATATGTGTGTGTGCATATGTGTGTGTGTGTGTGTGTAATATACTGCATTTATTGGATCACACTTTGAACTACATAACATATGTCTGTTTTGAATTCTAAAACAGTGCTGTAGTGTTATGATTATTTCTGGTGTTGCTCACCATCTGGATATCACATTGAACCGACAAAGACCAATCCATTCGCCGCCTCTGCTCATGGTTTGAACATGGTTTGAAATAACCATGGGATACTTTGATCTATATTTATATAGCACTGTGCTTATTAACAGATGGCTGTGCTCAGCTGACCTTTCCCTTCTCCTCTGTGCCACGGCTTACATTCTCTCCTATACGGTGACGTCTGAGACTTAGGGGTAGAGGTCGAGACCTGTCACACTGGGTGGGGGTCACAACTTGTGCTTTTCACTAAGGCCACTTGTCATACACATGTTTAGCGAGAACAAACATCTCCACCTGCTGGGACGGAACAATTCCAGGGCAGAGACCACGCACAAAGAGTACTACATGTCATGATGTAATATGTTCTTCTTCAGAAGGTTCAGCATTTCTTCGCTCGGGTGCTTTGATTAATGTCCTAACCCTTAATCGTGTTAAACATCCGAGGGAACTCTGCATTAGTGTTCTTTTTTATTTGCCACCTGTTTGGTAAGCAGGTTACCCCGATCACACTATCTACAGATGAAATGAATGAGATGAACAAATGAATCAGATGTGGTGTTTTTGATTTCTGCTGAACATCATGAGTGGATTCAATAGAGATTACATATTTTTTTCCCCCCTTTTTTCAGTTGTGCCATCAAAAATTGTAAGGACTGTTTTCGTTTTCCTTTGGATCTGCTTAAGACAAGTGGCAATGTTCTCAAAGATGAACATGACAGTTGAAAGCTTTGCAGTGCCTGATTCAGTCATGCAACCCAAACAAGCAAAGGGGAAGGATCTAATTAAGAGAGACATGTCATCTGTTAAAAATTCACATTGTTAAATTCCGCTAGTCTAGAGCCGACTGCCAGGAGCAGAGACTTTTAACAATCTCCATGGAGTCTTACATCCTGAGCCAAGACCAGTTCTGCCATTTTCAAAATTAATAATCAACCCCAAATCATGCAGAGATAACGACGCTGAGGGAATCTGGTTTGGACTTTGAAGTACCGCACATAATCCTGTCAAAAATGCTGCACCAATCTAGCAATTATAATCCCTTGACAAAGCTACTAGTGCTCTTAAAAGGAATGTCATAGACCTGAAAGTAGTTATCTAATGTATATTTCAGGTCTTGGAATGGTAAATTATTTTAAGTACTGATGGATGCCATTTACTATCACGCATACAGGCATCACAACCAGTCCAACAGCTACCTGTTAATGATGTTTGTGATGACATGTAATCCATAACATGATTTGTGTGATCTACTCATTAGAAGTATATGACAAAATGAATCACCATTAATCTAAGACTGCACATCCAGTTCATACGTAATTGAACATGTGGTTTTAATCATACTTAATGACTAATGCACAAATTCCTACCTCCAAACAATCAACATGTTGACGACTATAATATAAGAGGATTTTCCAAGTAATAAAATCATGGTCAATAGCACTTTTTCCCTCAGTCATTAAAGAATGCAATAAAACATTAGTTATCACACTATATTCTCTAATGAGCAGACAGGTTATAATGGTCGATGGAAAATATGATTTCTTTCCATCATCTATTTTGCCAGATTTCTAGTGGCTTCTTTTTGGTTCAGAGTTATCCACCCAGCTCAATTATAGCCCTGTTTACGCAGGGCCGAGCCCCACGCAACCTCCCCCACTACAACCTCAAGGCACATCCCATCAAAACCCTTTCCTCATGTGGCCGTCCCACACACTGAGCACTGGCCCTCTCTCCAACTTGTTAAAAGAAGGCTCAGCTATCAAGAGAGACAGAGGGAAAAACCGCTGCTCTTGGTTTAGATGGATCATAAGAGTAAACTGCTATGGGAAGCAGAGCCATAAATGGTCTGAAGCCAAAGACTGAATGAAGTGGAATCATCCCAAGCCAAAGTCCCTAAAAAGGCCCCCTAAAACCCAGAGATTTCCGCTTTTGCAGTAATTAACCTTGATTTTGCCAGACTGAAAGCAAGTATAATTTCCAACAAGTGAAGAAAGTTAAATGAACAAACCTAACCACAATGACAGTGATTCCTGTGTTTCATAATGCTGAGAGCAGTCTACAGTCTGTGGATGGTTCACTGGTCACCCACATAAATCTGGACTTGAATGAACTGAATGTTCTTTCTGTATTTTGTGCTTTTGTCCATCTGTCCAGATCTGTGGAGTTTAAAAACAACTTAAGCTGTTCTTTCCAGGAACATTACAGTAACAGTCTCTTTCAGGTTATTATTATCTCCGCTACATTTACTGCACCAAAATGTCCTGCAAATGCCAAGATTTTCAAAATTCAGATCTTTTCTTCGCATTTTCTTAACGCGACTGCCGCCACTTTCAGCTTGAACTTTATAAAAAAAAAAAAGCAGGTTCCAGGTTTGGACCAATTCCACAGAGTTACCGTCGTAATTCTCTTGGAGATGAAGATGCTTATCCTGAATTACTCTGGTACATATCCTGCTGTTTTAAAGGTCAGTGATCTCGTAATGAGGTAGCATTATGAGAACATGTTTAGCATGTTTAGAGAGTGTTCAGGCCAGCAGGCTTCAGTAAATACAGAGCTTTCTTTACCTCTGTGAACAGCTGAATACAATTAAACATACCCTGTGTGTGTGTGTGTGTGCGTGTGTGTGTGTGTGTGTGTGTGTATGTGCGTGTGCCTTTGACACAGAGGCTATTATTCTCTCACTGCACACCAGTGTTTCCCTGCCCCTTTAACTCATTAGATATCTCTTACTCAAGTGGCTAACAGAATGTGTGCACATTGCCTCTTCTACCAATCAAGATTCTCACTAAGCCTATTAGTCTAAGTGAAACTTTAATGGGGCATTTCACTGACTTTTGTTGGCACCAAGGTCTCAATTCTTGAAACAGTTTGTTATGTTGCTGTAAACACAATGTACTGGATTGCCTTTCTATCAATTTTCTCTGAAAATGAAACCATTTCAGTATGCATTCAGAAAACAGGAATAGTGCACTAGTGTATATAACATTGTATTTTTGCATCTGAATACAATAAATTACATCAGTTGGTCAACACTGCACCAGAATTTTAGACTTTCATAGCATGTGTTCCATCATTACTGCAGAGACATTCATGCATTTATAAGAATAGAAAGGTAACCTACCAGGCCAGCAATAGGTGTGGAAAGTCTGTTAACCCTTTTGATAATACCAGGTTTGATCTTGTTGATCAGACTGGATGGAGAGAAAGAGAAAAAGAGAGAGCAGTTGATCAAGCAGTGAACACAGTTGTAATGAACCTCTTCATTATGCTTTCATTAAATGCTAACCACCTGGTTTTAGTTCACACAGTTCCCTCGTGTCCTCCAAGGAAAACATAACTCTATGCTGAAAAAAAACCTGTTTCAGAATACTGTGCCTCTGTTAAAGAGCTATCTTAAAAAAAAAAAAAAAAAAAAAAAGTTAAATGTATCGCAATGTACAGTACATGCGGAGCACTGGCCATACAAACAGGTGTAGGATTGTGAGCAATGGTTTATAGAGGCCATAATTGCTGTTTTTTAATTAGAAGTAGAGCGGAAGCAGACAGAATGACCATCACAGCTGCTTTGACCCTGACTGATTCCTGCAGAAAACACAAACTGGTGACCTTTGTGCCAAGTTATCAAATCATCAAAAAGCAACAATAAAACAAACAAAAAATGTTCTTAGCAATCTGATACTACTTTGTCACTGAGGTGAGGTGAGAAACTTAAAAGTCGTTTGAAAATAAAAACTGTATTCTCAAATAAGCCTATAATAGGACTGCCACACTGATACTGAAGTGCAGAAAATGATTACAGAGTCGATTCCACCTGTCACAAGTAACAGTCAGTTAACATTAAAATCAAAGATCAAGACAACAAGCATCTTTCTCGGAGAAAAAAACACTCGTTAACAACATGCGTCCCACATCACAGCACTGGAAGGTTGTATAAATCAAAACATTCATTATCTACAACAATCTTATCTGATCCATTGGCAATGCCTCACATTCCTCTCTCTCTCTCTCTCTGCTTCCTCCTACTTTCATTCATGACAAAGGTCATTTCATGTGAGTGGAGGAGCCAAAATGGCACTATATCTAAGCACCATGTACTCTTGTTGCCTTAAACAAAATGCTCTGCGTGGAAACCGCAGGCACGGTGGCTCAGATCAGTGTAATAATCATGCAGCAGTCTATTCCCAGAATGAGAGGGCGTAGGCAGAGGGGCCAGAGAGATTTTGCATTGGACTGTGGTAATTAGGCTGCTGAGTCACAGAGCTGACATCAGTGTGTCGATCCAGAGGTGCTACGTCCCACGCACAGACTGGAACCGTCGAGTCGGGATTAATAAATGAACTGTCAGACCGAAAGCCCTGAGCTTGCATTACCTGCTAGCATTACAACCACTAGCCCAGACCTCTGCATGCCTACACATCAGTGAACCATAAAGGCCAGAGCTCTATGCTCAGGGCCCGCAGCAACACGGTTTTGACTGACATACAGCTTGCAACTCTTTCACACTGTTGTTTTATGACGAGCTTTGTATGAAGTGCTCTTAGCACTTTGCTCTGTTTTCATCTCCCAATTCGAATCATTTCTTCATGCAGTTAGTGTTGGCCAAATCAGTAGCAAATGCAGTGACTCAAGATGCAGTTTATTAAAATAATGTATAACTAATGTATAACTTTGCTAAACCCTTACAGATTATGAATATTAAGTTGTTTTAAATGAAAGACTAGCATTAAGGAGTACAAAATGGATTATAAATTCATTACATACCCTACAAATAAAGTATCTATATATCTTTTCATTGATGCACCAACATTGTTCTCTGTGAAAAGTTTTCCACAGGAGCAGTTCTGCTGTCTCATTTTGAAGTGTGAGAACAGCTGCAAATTAAAAAAAAAAAAAGGGAAAACATCCTAAAAGCTGCAATGAAGCCATCAACAAAATGTTTAAACAACAAAGCTCTCCTCAAGCTCTAATGACATCAATAGCCTTTAGGGAAAAAAAACATTGTCACACAGTTACAGACTGGAAAATATCATTCTAATTTTTATCTCTGAAAATAGTGTACTTACTCACACAGCAGAACTCCATTCTCCAGTGCACAGCGGAAGTCACTGCTCCCAAACTTCTTCTTAGTGACCGCCTGTAATGGAACAAATGCAGGAAACAACAGAGCCGGTGAGTGAAAAAGGTGGGTTGTGTGATGACAGAGAGGCTACTGCTGTTCCCATGAGCTCTTGAGTCTTAATGACTACCACACATAGTACGGTGCAGCCTCTCTGTGAACGATTTTGGGTTTAGTCTTCTCCTCTCAGTCCCTCAGTAAACAGAACTGGAGCCAACCAGCCAAACCACAGAGAACAAGAGCATCTGGAGGAATGTCCCAACACTACACACAGTGTTAGCCTCATGCCTTTCCAATGATCTCAAGCCACAGCTCCAGGATATGGCAGAGAGACACCCCCTATTGTTGTTGCTTCCACACACAGGGAAGCGATTAAGTACTGTTTACACCTCTAATACCTCATCACGGTGTTATCTGCACTTTGAACATAACTCTGAAAAAAGAAAAAAAATGGCTGTACGCTGATCATTTAAAAACTTGACCCGCCTTTGTCGAATATTCTGCAAAAGATCTGTGCAACTTTTTGAATAAGATGAAAAGTTTCAAATCACAGTCTGAGACAGACTAACATGGATTGTAAGCCTGGCGTAACTGTAGGATGCAATAATGGGAGAAGGGATTGTTCGTTAAAAGGTCGACTTCAAAGAGCAGCAGAGAGTAAATGCGAAAACTGGTCTGATCCAAGCGTCTTCTCATATAAATCTCACCTTTTACACCGCAGCATATGTATGTCATATACATTAAAAAGAGATATTTTCTCTGGCCATTCGCACATCAAAAACCTACTGCGATATGCTCCAAACTAAAATTTTAAACTTTCGATAAACCGAATATTACATACGTGAAAGCAATGAACGCATATTACTGTCTGATTGGTGCAGTCTCTTATTCTTGACATTTATGAATTCCTTTATTATTTACAGAAAAAAAGTGCTTGGCCTCTCCTTAATTTTCTTGTCCCTGGAAGCCGTGGCAGGCCTTGAGATGGCTCACAGCGTGAAACAGGTAGAACTGGCTAAGTCAAGTACAGACAGCAGTGCCTGACTGAGACACTTTGCTTCGTTCCGTCCCTTTGTCTCCTGCCCTCAGAAAGTCAGCTTCAAAGGACACCTAGTATATCTACAGAACAAAAAGTCCAACAAAAATACAGCAGACATTCTGAGCCATATTGACATGTGTGCACAACACTACTGTTTTCTCACCAGATCATATTACTCTGCAAATTACAGATCTCAGCAGAGGAAAATTTTAGAGAACATTTTTGGTCCCGGTTTGTTCTTCGTTCTGAGAAGAGCTGACAAGTACATAAATACATCTTCAGAACAACAGAAATGTCAGAACTGAAGCTTAATTTGCACTCAACTGTTTCCCCTCAATCATTTAGAGCCAGGAAGACTGACATGTAGGCCAATCTCGTAACTGGATCCACATGAACTCTCTATGTATGTCAAAATTGTGACACATATACAGATTGCAAGAAGTTCTAAAGCATTCCTCAGCTTCAGCTCATGTAGGTCAGTGATCACAGACATGATGACCACGTGCATGATGCACACAGGTTCCCACTTTAGGTGTGGTCAGGATTCAAAAAGCTTGTCTGTTTACAAAACAGAACCAATTGACTCCCTCATCCAAACCTACATACACAAGTGTATGTATGTTGGTGTGGATACTACCCTGTAGTCATTACAAACACACACACACACACACACACACACACACACACACAAACACAGTGCGGAAGCATGAGGCCACTCATGTGGAGAACAATGTGAATAGCCAGGAAATAAACATCAACATACGATCACATGAAAGCCTGACCCCTGCTGTTAAAATTTAGAATCTGTCATACTGAAATCTCTTTGGCATACATGAGCTATAATGTAAACTAGAACGTAAATTCGAGCACCATAACAAAAACACAAGTGTCCAACATCTGATGAGGCAAACACAAATGCTTTCTTTGTGTGGAAAATTATCTTTTTAAGAGACTGCCATAGTTACAGGAAGTTAGTTAACTAGAATAATTACATATATCTGTGACATTATAGTGTACCTGCCTACAAATGGCTTTAAATTCTTCATAATACTGCCATAATACATAACACAGCCTAATTCAAACTTCAGCACAATTAGGATCATTTTTTTCTGCTGGATTTTCCTGTGCTCTCCAACAAGACCTGCCAGGCTTGACTTGTTTTAATCCTTGTTAACATACTTTTCTACAAGAAGCAGACTCAGGTTTTTAAAGCAACAGAACATTGTAACCTTAAGCAGAACTCATTTTCAAGATTAGGACAGTTTACAACTGTATCCATTTTCATTACATTTCTTCCTGTATGCAAGTACATACAGTATTGTAATCAAATAAGTACAACTAATCAAACAGTGCAGCATATTTAAAGGCTCTATGATATAGTCTAAACAACTAAACAACAGTAGTGTAAACAACAACTGGTAATGTTCTGTCGAAGGAACAGAACATTTGAAGTAGATGGAGAGCATCCTTCTTCAAACAGTCCTGCTTAGTTTCCCAGCCTCTAGGACACTATGTTTTTGAAAAATTAAGCGTCAAAAACCAACACTTGAGGTGGATCTTGCCAGGAATAAAAATCTTTTTGTGTGTGTGTGTGTGTGTGTGTCTGTGTATGTGTGTGTGTGTGTGAGGTTTAAATCTCCTCCAGTAACACATTAGCAAAACCTTCCAGCATATGTCTATTGTTCATTCACGCAGGGGCAATGAAGCTTTCCAAGCTGTTTGGACACATGGAATGCCGTCTGTCATTAGCTGAGTCAAAGTGCTTTAATCCTTATGTAATTGCAGAGGTAAGAGATGCTGGGAGAACAAGCAGTGAAACTGAACACGGGAATGGAGATTTAGAGAATGTTACAGCAGCCACAGATGACTGTGTAAACAACAACAATTCCTGCCAGAGTTTTACACTGCATGAATGAGAAACTTTTCAGGTCAATAGGCACTGGTTGGTTATTTACAATGGTTTCCATATTGCACGATGCTGGCATTCTCCACAGTAAACACATGATGTTAAGGTTGAAAAAGCCCAACATGAAGACCATGATGCCGTTAGATCAAAATTCACGTCTAAATGCATATTCTGTTTGTGGGATTGGTAACTGTTTGCTAGAGAAAGTAAGTACTCTGCCATAAGATTCAGGTTGAATACCCAAAACATCCTAGCGCAAAAGTACAACTCTACAACATCGGGTAGAATTCATTTAAATGATATGAGGAAATATCTGCCAGAAAATCTGACACATTTTTGTACTGTTCTAAGGAAAAACTGAAAAAGTGTATGTATTAAACACAAACACAGATCTGCGTATTTGATGCAGTTATCGCTCCTTACCTCTTCAAGAGATGTTGACACAGCATACAGAAGAATCTTTTTATGAACTTATAGGTGCCAAAAAAAAAAAAAAAGTCCTGGATTACTGTAAAACCAAATGTCCATTTAACAAAACCAAATGACCCGTGAAGTCAGTAAAGATCATAAGGGTACAGTTCACACTAACACTCAGAGAGAGCCAAAGGTTGTTTACAAAGGTATGCTAAATATTCCAGATTAGGCTTTTCCTAACACCGGGGAAGTCTCGAGGAAACCGATCTGTACATGTGTGTGTTTAGGCCAACATGAGTACTTCTCTGATTGTCTGTTGCTCTCAAAGTGAGCATGTCTTGCTTGTCAGGGAAAAATAGAAAAGAGCTAAAACGTTGGATCAGCCTTTAACAGTGGTTTGCCCTCCCGTGTCTGACAGCTCGTTATCATAAGCAACATCAGAAATGTTTTGACACATGGCTGTGTCAACAAGGGATACTGCGCTTGATTGCAACGCATTTGACAAAAGCACAGAGTGGAAGATGAATAGATTTACAGCCTTTTGAGTAACTGAAACATTTGATGGTACAGATGAACTGAAATCCTTCCGCAGAGCGGTGGAACAGAACAGGACGGCCTCTCTTTTATTTACCTTCAACAAAGGATAAATGTATCTTATTCCAGAGTTGGGTGTGTCAGCATGCATACGGCCTTGTGCTCATCTGCCCTGAGTCTGGCAGTGGGCTTACTTTAAAGCTATTATGTGTATTGCAGCTTTATGGAATTCCTGTTCTGAACTAGGCAACCTTTACAGTTGCTCTAGCAGAGTTCCTCATTGTTGGTTAGTGGAAAATTTAATGAGCTGACAGGGAACATTGAGGAATAGCAGGAATGTCTCTACCCACAACCATGGTGCCCAGAGTAAGAATGTGTTCATGTGACAAAATCCAGACTGTTTGGTCCACACCCATCCCTCTTCACGCACGCACCACTGTTAATTGTGCCGTCATGCCTGGCAACCTGTTAATCATTTAGCTGGGGGACCTCATGATGTAGCACCTTGCTTTGCAGGGGAGCAGTTAGCACCAGGCTGCCAATGTCCTTTGACCACTCTGATCATGACAATGAACCAGTGTGTGCAAGTGTGAGGGGCTGATGTCACAGTGAAAGCATTCAGATTCACCCCTCATGAAATAGGAACAATATTTGCTTAGTTACAGCCAGTGCTCTGGCCCAGCCATGTCCCGCTGGGAACAGAATTCACAAGGCTACAAAAATTATTTATTCCCTTTGAAGGGGAAAAGGTTTGATGGAAAAGTTTTGTTGATGCAAGAAGCCCTGTGATGGGGTGTGAGACCTGGCCTTAACTGTGGCATACCCCCCCCCCCCCCCCCACCACACACACACACACACAACTTCAACAAATTCACAACATTATACACAATCACCACATTGTGCTCTAATGTTAGTGTCAGCGTGGTGAAAGGCGTAACAGGCACATACAACGCAAGTGTGCAAGACACAGAAAAACACTGAGCATCTTTTTTTTTTTCTAGCAGTGATTTGCGCATAATCTGCTGAAATATGCATGCGACTATTTTCTACTGTATCGATATATTGTCGTTTTATGTTTGTTTGTTTGTAATGTTTGTTTTACTGTACTGTTTTTTTTTTGTAAATGTATTTTATGTGGTTGTATTTCTGAACAAAATTATGCAAAGTGGCTTTAGAGAAGGTAGTTGTGAGAAAGGTCCACCCTGTGCTCTCAGATGTATTAATTAGACTAAAAACCCGACAAAAGTTACGATTTAAAAAGCAACACAGTGTTGCTCTGTCATTACTTTTATATATCCAAGAGGATAAAGATGAGTGAACTAACATGAAGGGAAAACTGTATACCTAGGGGAAAGATAAGAAGTATCGGCAGCAGTGTAAAACCTGTGTCTGAGAGTGAACGATAGAACTTGATTCCGCTTACCTCCACCCATCTCTGCGCTTCAGGAAAGGCAGTTTCGCAAGAGGCAGACGATTCTTTCCGCAACTCCATCACGGCGTTAATTTGGAGGTTACTCAGCGTGTAGTTCCTTGGCCCAGTCTAAACAATACGTTATATGCTTTCAGAAGATGGACTTTTTTGAGTTCAGCAGATTGGTAAACATTTCTCAAATTTGAGCAGAATAGAAGCTTGCTCAAGTGAACCCAAAACACAAAGGTAGTTTGACATGGTTTTACATAATTTGACAATTAGTCAACTGAAAGAGTTTTAAGAGGTGATTTTTCACAGGAAGCAAATTATCTTCTCGCGCTGGTTAAACCGCAGTATATATTTTATTTTTCCTTGTACAGTATTTCACCCACTACTCACCTATGTTTTTAGTCTCGCACACCTTAAACGACCCCACACGTGAAGAACTCCTCCCAAATACAAAAGTAAAATAAGCTATATCAGCGATGTCCTTATTCAGAAATTCAAAGTATACGAAAAACAAAGATATCAGTTAACCTACACAGACGTCTCTACTGTCAAACCATCCGCTTCTTGGACTCACAAGACTCAGAAAAATTTCTTTTCTTTCCCGAACTAAATCCGAGGGATTAAATTCTGTTGAAGTCACGCCCTCTAGCGTCAGAGCGCTATCACAATGATTTTTTCAGCAAAAGTAACTTTTTCCCCGTCTTAAATCACAAGTTTTACTATCTGATGTTAGAATCCCCACTTTCAGGTGCTATGCAGCGAGGTGTTAATTTGCCCTGACACTCAAACTGACTTACAAATAAGACTCGGGGCTTTCTTTATTTACGTTATTATAGACCGCCTGCATTCAGTGGTTTAAAATAATCTAAGACATTGCTGTTGCAACAAAAAATGTGCAGCAACTTTGCAAAAACGTACTTGTGTACGTGCATTGTAATATTTTTGAATACGGGTCTTCAAAGCATATCAAACCCCTGAAAAGGACAACGTAAAGGTACTTTAAAGGCAATAACACACAGTGTATTAGAAGTTCATCAAAATAGATGAAATGTTTGTAACGAAAATATGAAATTAAACTCCACATCCATATTTTGTTATTAAGTGAAGATCAATCTCTTGAGTTTTCTGTAGTAACATGAAGGAGACTAAATTTCACTGGTTTGTCGATATGTTAGATGCATATGCTGTTGGACATTGTAACAAATACCAAAGAATCAAAAAGAAACAGTTTTATTATAAGGATTTTTTTACAGAGATGAAAATCACAATGAGATGCAATTTTCTGCATTCAGCACCAGTTTTTAAATGGCAAACCGTTGAATTATGCTTAATAATGGGGTAGGTTTTTTGGAAAGTTTAGTCACAATAATACTGATTGGCTGACAACAGACACTGTTCAGTTACAATGAAACATAAAACCCAAACCATTATTTGATTACCAATTTTTTTTTTTAATCTTAAAGATTTTTCTCTGGTCAAACATTTTATGTTATGGAAGCTCTTAGCTTTTCTTTTTAATCATACATTTTAACAATCAACAGTTTCTCAGAGTCACAATGTAATCTACTCCATAAAAATGCTAACAACCTAAGATGTTCAGCACTTGAGAATGATTGGCAGCTTTCCAGGCAGTCAAAAATATGTGAGATTCAAGCCTTTGATAGAGCAACTACAGTGAAGCGTAACTCCTCCGGATCCCGTGCCATGAATTTCTTGCACACCTCTGCAGTATCCTAAAAAGAGGGAAACAAAGAAGAAGGACAAAAAAAACCCCCAAAACTTATTGTTCATTTACCTCATACACACATCTTGTAGACCAGGGGTTCTCAATGGGCCTCATTCACCAACCGTTCTTAAGAAGAAATTTGTTCTTAAAACCCACTTAATGTAGTTTTCTGACATTGACCAATGTTTTCTTATTTGGCTTTTGCTCTTAGGTAAGAATAGAATCTACGCACACTCAAGAGCACGCATACGCACATTTCGAGTGCTGACAAGTTTGTGCAAAATAACTGTTTATTGAGTTTTCTTCGATTCTACAGTTGTATTATATTATAGGATCTGCAATAATATTTTTTATCATTGATAGTATTTTATAAAAAATATTTACATAATTTTGCAAAGCATTATGGTCTTTTAAAATAAATAAACACTACACTAACACTTCACATAACACTCCAGAATGTAGTGCATACTTATTCATACTTTTGTACAATGAACAAAAAGAGCTATATGAGAAGTAAGCAGTAGTTTTACACACACTACTTATGGGTTATCCCATCTGAAACCAGACAGGTCATAAAACAGGTGTGAGAATCTGTCAGTTTTACTTTTACATATGGATAAATATTAAAGTACCTGGACAGAGCAGACGCAGCCATTGTAGCATTTGGTGCTGCCTGTGACTGGTTCAGTGCAAAGTGCATACAATCAAGTAGAAGTGATGGCTCAAGCTACTTGTTAGTGGTTAGAAAAGAACTCAGAATTACCAGAAAAAACATCGGAATTGCGAGGGCGGAAAAGTCGGAATTGTGAGGGCGGAAAAGTCGGAATTGCGAGGGAAAAAAAAGTCAGAACTGAGAGAAATAAAGTCGGAATTCCAAGAAATGAGGTCGCAATTTCGAGGAATAAAGTCGCAATTAGGCAAACTTTTTTTTATATGGCCGAAACGGGCTTCCACAGATTTCTGTGTGCGTACGCGGCATTGCAGTCTCATGCCCTTTTATGGGGACTGGCGGGGCGTTTGCCTATGCTAATGAGGAACAACTGGCATGCGCTTTCAATTTACGATGGCAAAGGGATTCATCATTATAAGAAAAAAGATGCGAACAATTCTGCAGTTTAAGAAGATGTCATGAATCTGATGTAGACTTTTCTACTTTTTCTTAGGACTTTTCTCAAGAACAAATTTAAGAAAAAAGTTAGGAAGATATTGGTGAATGAGGCCCAAACTTTTTCTGCCAGCTAGTCCCCTTTGACCTCCACAAGTACCCCCCATCAGATTGTAACTAAACCAATTTAATGTTAACGTTAACGTTTCCACCGCAGTCTCACAAACCCCCACAGTACCACCACAAACTCCTAGAGACTGAAGTGGTGCACTTGTTATGCAAACATTTCAATAATGCCAGTTTCCACTGACATTTGGTTAGCAGATATAGGAAAATGTGAGAAAAAAAACGGAATAAAGCTCTTACAAGGAACAAACATAATCTCACTTGTCACTTCATTAGAAACACCTACCACCTTGCTGGTGTGCAACAAGAAACCATGGCCCTTCTGTTCCCATGCACAACAGGGGCACAGTTGGTTGCGTACTTTTGGGTGTCAGGCCACTCTCAGTCCAGTAGTAACACTGATGTGTGTAAAAATCTTAGCCACACTGCTGTGCCTGATACACTCGTACAAGCATAACACTCACTCTCATGTCCCCAACACTGCTGTATTAACAATGGTCTTGTCACCTAAATAAGATCCAGTCAACAGTGGTCAGAAACTGACCATTGATCAAGAGGGTAGTGGGTTGTTGACAAAATGTGTATGTCAGCAGGTGGGCTACATTCTGTAATCGTATACCTATACACACACCTATATAATGTGCCTTTCAGGTAGGCATAACTCATAAAGTGGCCAGTGACTGTAGGTCCAACTTGAGTGTTTGTAATAAGGTGGACAGTGAATGTAAATACTCATGATCTTTTATGCATATAAACAGTCCTTTTACTTTTGACACACAATAAGTATATACTGTAATTATACCTGTTATACCATACCACTCGCTAAATACCAACAAAATTGAAAAATAATTCCCCAAGATGCAAAATAGAACCCAATCAAAGCCTAAAGTGTGACAGTCAAAGGAAAAGGTACACAAGCTGTGTGTCACTGAGTTAACTAATCTCTTAATTAACAAAGATAACTGTCAGTCAAATTCTTCTAAATGATTCAGTCATTTAAATACAAGATGGCATTCTTTTAAAATACAGTGAACTGTACAATATGAACGCAATCTCTCATTTAGGGAGCTGACTCTCTGAATGCCTGTCATTGGAAATGCATTAACGCTGTATGTTCCATTCAATTCCAACAAGGTTTCAACACTACTTTTTAGGTCCAGTTTTAAGGCTTGGCCTTTACGGGGTAAATGCATTCTTCTAACTGCAAACGCAAAAAGCAATGCAGCACATTCAAACGCAGCAGATCTAAAACCTTATTAAAACTTAAAACTCAAGGTAGTCCATGCATCCGACACTGAAAATACTCACCTCAAGAAAACTGTCTTCTGTGGTTTTCCCGTGAGCAATAGGAAAAGGCTTACGTCCATCTGCAGAACAGAGATTGAGCATTATGGATATGTGGGTTTTTAGGCTATGGTAGAGCTTGTTTTGACAGGTTTTATCGTCCCTGTCACATTTAGTCCAAGCTGTCCCAAGCAAAATCTAAAGAACAGCTGTGATCATTTGTCATCAGTCATATATACACTGATACAACTGACAGGCCACAGTGTAAGGTAATCAGCTGAGACAGCAAAACCAAGAGAGTTTAGACTGAACTTGTGGCCTGTCCTTTTTGTGCTTTTACTTAACTCTGCAGGAGAACATATGAATATTTCATGGACGTGCTGTTATGTCATAATTAGAACTTAATGAGAACATAGAAAATATAGGGCTATTACACTCAAGCTGCTTTTCTGTCAAGAGAAAATTACTGTAGCTGTGCTCAAATCAGTCACTAAAACAGTATTTTGTGTTAAAATGGTCAGATCGCTGGTCTGCAATCAGCAAAAATTGAAATCTAAGAGCAAAATAACAAATTAGTGAAGAAAAAAAAAACAAAAAAACAAAACTTTATTAGCTTACCCAATTCATACAAATGTCCTCCAACATTCACAAAAGCAATGAAATGCAACTCCACCTTTTCATCTAAACTTGGAGCCTATCAAGAACAACATTAAAAACATCCAGACATTTAATAAAGCTCTCAAACATCTAAAACAATCTTTCTTTTTAAAACAAAATAGAGGAAGTCTGCAGGAGAAATATTGCCCTAGTTATCTGACACCAGGCTTTCTCCGGATCAAAGAAAATAACAGACCTTACAAATGACTCAAAAACAAAAACAAACCAACAAAAAAAACCCAAAACTAACACTACCACAAGGTAGGTGACCTAAGTTTTATGCATGGCCAAATTTTCACAAAGGCACACATAACACTATCAGAAATACACATAATATTTTAGGTGGAAAAATTTCTTAAGTAACATAGCGTTTATGATGCATATCCAAAATATATATGCAAGTACTTGCAAAACATGATAAAAGCTGACTAAGAGACCATGGTTTGTTTATAATAAATGAGCCAAAACTGTAATTTTCATCACTTAATGTGCATATGCTCCTTTCTACAACGGAGTCACATCATTACCATAGACATTTTTATTCTCAGGTGGTCTTAGCAAACGTATAAAGGACAATAAAAAGATTTAAGCGTTTCGATGATATGGTAAAACATGAAAAGCGTTTCGATGATATGGTAAAACATGAAAAGCGTTTCGATGATATGGTAAAACATGAAAAGCGTTTCGATGATATGGTAAAACATGAAAAGCGTTTCGATGATATGGTAAACATGAAAAGCGTTTCGATGATATGGTAAAACATGAAAAGCGTTTTGATGATATGGTAAAACATGAAAAGCGTTTCGATGATATGGTAAAACATGAAAAGCGTTTCGATGATATGGTAAAACATGAAAAGCGTTTCGATGATATGGTAAAACATGAAAAGCGTTTCGATGATATGGTAAAACATGAAAAGCGTTTCGATGATATGGTAAAACATGAAAAGCGTTTTGATGATATGGCAAACATGAAAAGCGTTTTGATGATATGGTAAAACATGAAAAGCGTTTTGATGATATGGCAAACATGAAAAGCGTTTTGATGATATGGTAAAACATGAAAATACCAACCTCAGTCTGTCCCTCCTGTGCACTTGACTCATGTGTCACACGAATGCTCTGGAACCATATGAATGTTAAAGAAAAAAAAAAAAAAAAAAGTCATGAATCAGACTGTATATAGATATCAAATGAACATTGAGAACCATGTAAAGAGCAAAATATGAGAGCCAAGGGTAACGTACAATATAGATAATTTGATCTTGCTTATAATTTTGAAAAACCAAACAAACAAACAACAATATTTCCTTCTTTGTTTAACAGCGAACAAACTTCATTTTACAGTGCAATGAAATACCTCGTCTTTTTCAAGGAAAACTGCTCTCTCTTCCGGGCTCAATTTAGAGGACTCAGATAAAAATTTCTTCAGTGGTGAGTCAGACTCTGCAAGGTATTTAGTGATATTAACAACACAGCATTAACAAACTTCTACAATGAACATAAGCAGCACTCCCATCTCAATTCAACCCAATCCCTTGTAAATTTACAAGTATTTTTGTCTTAAAATAGGTACACTATTGAAATACCCCATCATACAGATCTACTTCAATGACTGTTTGGACACTGATGATACTGCTGGCACTTCTGCAGCCAAATGACACAACATCTACAGCCTCACAGGTGCAAAATAAACAAACTGTAACTAGGCCTACAGCTTTACGTCATTAACAGTCTTGACAATTTACATGGATTTGTGAAGCAGTTAGTCCTATTTCATAACTTTTTATCTGGACATCAGTGTGAGCATTGTTACTTCAGATTATTTCTTTTAGAGAGAACTGTACTGAAGAGCACGGTGAAACATTGCATTTATTCTTCTCAAATAAGGATAACCTAAAAGGTCCAAACTCCTGTTGGATTACAATTCCAGCCCTTATCCAATACACTTAATTGTAACGCTCAGAGGTTCTGAAGAGGTTCTAAATCTTTTTTTTTTTTTTCTTCAAGCAGGATCAGTTCAATGTAGGCTATTTGTACAACGCTAGAGCTAGAGCCTTCAAGAGGTGGAATTTCTTACTCCTGTGCTCTCCCAAGTAAGACTCTCCCTCACTCTTAAGGCTTAGCTAAGTAAGTAAGATTCTGCCGGTTAGATCTGATGTTTAGACAAGCACTCACCGAATTCCAGGCGCTGTTGGTTATTTGCCACTGCATGAATCAGTCCTATCGTCCCACAAGCATTTCCAATTGTTTGCCTCATGAAGTAAACGTCTGAGGAGACTTCCTGTCCCCGTGCTTTAATCTGTGCTTCTTCCTCCAGTCTAAAGGACTCATACTGTTCACGGTTAGATGGAAGAGGAAAAAAAAGCACGATTAGAGATGTTAAAATACTTCTTTCTCTTCAAACAGCCTCCAGCTCTAAACGCAAATTTATTTCCTGAAAACACACTCAGCTTTGTTAGGGTCAGACGGAACTGCTCAGAGTTACATGGTGATCTAATTTGTTTTGGCTGCTTATTGCAGAGCTAAAAATACTCTAACTAAAATTTTTCAAATATGTACAGCAACATTAACAGCTATAGGTCAAAAATAATTGTGTTTTAGACAAAACAATGAATGCAGGTCGCTCTTGATCTCGTGGGCCACGACTTCATTTGTAATTATGTCACAGATGTGCACCTTCTCTGTCACAGGGAACAGCAGTAGAACAGCACAGACAGGCCTCGGCACCATACTTAGGAGCTCCGGGTCCAAACCATACACATCCCCAAATTGCCAGGTGGATACCAAGCCCAGCTGCCTGAGAAACTAGGGAAAATTACAAAAAAGTTTTAACAAGGGCGTGAAGCAAAGTTAGTCCAAAATTAGAGGAGCTGCAAAGAGAAAGTTAGTCAAGAGAGTGAAAGCAACTTTTGAGAAGGACGACAAGTCGTTGCAATGCTTGTCGATTTACGAAAACTAAAGCGAAGTAAATACTGAATGCTGTGAAGAAAGCACTGAACATTCTGAATCGCAGAGAAAGGACGATATGATCAATGCATCATTATGCACAATAATAATAATAATAAAACTATTAATGGTAATGAAAATAATATGAGTGTACAGAACCGTGGTGCTATCTGAAAATTAGTACCATCGCTCTCACGCTGACTTGCAAGCGCTGCACAGTTAACTGTTACTGAACTCATACTGAGATCAAGTTTATTACAAATGTTTGGATAATTCTAAATTTTCCAGCTCTAAATTCGTCGCTACAAATAAAAGATAGGTACTCACTTGATTCATAACCTGAAAGGAAATAACAAACATACGAAGGAATCATTAGTCATGCGCATTTTTTTGAACACACAGACAAAACAAACAGCTAACATCAGCTCTCCAGCATGGCTTGCTACTAGCCGGGAAACTCACGATATGTGGTTACGAATACAAATTCGAATTCATGGTCAACTTTTTAAATGAATTTAACTGAAATAAACATAACATAGACCAAACATTGTCATACATCTGGATTGGCTTCCAGTGGCAACCAACGCTGACCATCCATCTCAAATTGAAGTGCAAAGAGTAACTTGGGCACAACAGAATTAATTTCGGGCAGTGGCAAGCGTAGCTTGACAGCTGAAAAGTGTTTCCGTCCGAGGCGCTGAAGTTAACATTTCATTGGTGGACTGCAAACAGGAAACGGTTAGACAATTTAACTTCCGGGTTTGATTTAGCAAACGATCGATATAGCCGTGATTTGTTTATTTGTGAGCTACCCACACCACTAGTAATTCGGGAGAATATGTTACACACTTACGTGAAACCACCTTAACTGATTTTGTGGTATGGATTATAGAAGATGAATAACAGAAGACGGTGTTGAATTAAACAGTGGCTCACATTTTAATCTGCGCTGTTTTACTCAAATACTTTTTGAATTTATCAAATCGAATGACTATTGATCACTAAATTTCCAGTATACATGCACTTTATCAACTTATTTTTTAAAATTCACATGTATTTCCACCAACTCAATGTTCATACGTAGAGTTTTGATACTTTCACCCCTCATAACTGCAGTATGCATGGTTCGGTAACATAGCCTGTGAAAGTTACAAACCAATCCCCCTGGTTTGCTTTATGTGTATATCATGAAAGGCCACTACACTAGGCGGCGGTAAACCACTTTTCAATGCAACGTTGCTCATTTCCTATAACAGAAGAAGAATTTTGATATTCCGCGCGCAGTGTTCTGTGGTGATGTTTACGTTTGAATGGAGACGATCAAATTTGAAAAATGTAGCTTTTTAATTGATCATTTTATATAATATTTATTATGATCTAAGAACACCCCAAAACATTTATACTTTATGACTTCGTTTTCAGCAGTGTTCAGCTTCTAATGCTACAAAACGTTACTATTTTAATGGTAGACAAACGACTGGTAAGTAATAAACTTAATCACTTATCACAGTTTATTCATTAGCTAACACCGACCGGGCACAAAATAAGTGGAACTGCCTCAAATTTAGAATGAAACAAATTAACCTCTTTTTAGCTGTTAAATGTTTGATGAAAAAGTGTAAAATACTGAGACTTTTAACTCTGTAAGTTATCACTGAGAGATTGAGCATAAACTAACGTAACGTAATATGCCAATCTGTTTCAAGCAGGAGCATATAGGTTACTGTTTCCCTTATGATACACTGATGCACAATCATATCTGGCAAAAGTACCCAAGAAAAGAGATGTGTCGTTTCTTTCTTTGATAACAACAATATTGACTTAGTTATTATAATGGATCCATATCAGTGGTAATATCTGTCACTTTAAAACCCAGACGGTAGGCATGATACACTTCTTCCAATATCTTGTATTACAGTGATCATGGAGAAGAAACATTTAACCATGAAAGCGGCAAAGCACTCAGCAGCGTATGTGGCCAAAATTAAGACTAAAATACACAGTAAGAATTTTTACCCGAATCCCTTTTTTAATGAGTTGTCCTTGATTTAAGATAATGAGCTCTTCAGCTCAGATGAAACCGAACCTTAGAGCTCAGGTCTAAATGATCAGAGATCTCTTTTAGGAATGTTAAAATAGCTTTGGTTGTTTCAGACGGTGAGTAGTTGCCATTCTGGGTCTCATGATAATGTAAACTTCAAATGTCTGTTTTAGATTTCTATGTTTGTACACATTTCTTACAATGTCACTGATGGTTCGTTATAAAAACATACACTGTTCTCCACTGTCTAATGATGAATCCACTGAACACGTGGAAACCAATATTCACTGACTACTTTGCAGATAGTTTTCAGCACTATAAATGAAGCCATTCATTTTACACTTGCTGCAATGATGGAGGTGATTAATAACTGATGTTTCTCCCCTCAGACACTTCTTCATTCTTCAAGCTCTCGTTAAAAAGTAATAACAAGGCTCTTGCTTTGGCACTTGCTGCCCAGAAGGAAAGGAGCAGAGAACTTGAAGCAGAGACGCTGCGTTTGCAGAAGAATGTGCAGGCACTGTGCTTTGACCTTGCTATCCAACGTCATAAGAACAAACAGATAGTAAGTCAGTGAAATTGAGAGTCGAGATCTTATTGAAAAATGTTATTAACATGAGCTTAATTGTCTAGCTGTTGTGTTAATAGTATACGATGTGGGAGCAGAGAAACCAAGATGATTACAGAAAATGTTCTTGGTCCTTTTTTTAGCTTGCTATTCTGCGCGAATTCTATGATACCTCCCTGAGCAGTCTGACCAAGGCAGTAGATCTGTTTTCCGCTGAAGAGGTAGGGTGTTCCTTTTTTGCTTTGCACTGTTGTCTTCCATATATTTATAGTTTCAATCTCTTGTACTTACATGAATTATGCTCAGTTGTGGCGTAATTACAATTACTATCTATCTATAGCTGTATGTATGTATGTATATATATATATATATATTTTTTTTTTTTTCCCCCCAGGAGATTGACAAACCAGGTATGTCCAAGGCCAATGAAGGTATGGGAAAGAATGAGAAGAGTGTATTGATATTTCTTTCTCTTTATTCCTAATTTAATCAATGTGTTCATATCATTTATATTTTCAAACAGCAAATGCAAGTCAGACAGAGAAGGAGGTGGTGAACCTTTTACCACTGGATCCGAAAAGAACATCTTTTTCATCCAGTGGCTCACATGTGAACTTAAAGAGACCTGCGCAACTCAGTTTATGCAACTCAAGCCTCAAAGCTGACCAGGAGCATACTGTGACAGGGGCAGTACATGATAATTCACTCTCCCACTCTTCTGCTGTAACCAAAGACCAATCCCAACCAGAGAGTGATATCACATTGCAGCAGAATACTCTGTATGATACAGAAATGGAGATGACCTTTGCTGACCCTGTTTCAGAAATAGACACTGTGGAGAGTAAACCCAGAAGAGATATCCGGGTTGAATTGGATAATAAAAATGAAAACCCACAGTCTTGTTTGCCAGTCAAAGGGAGAGAGGCCAAAATGTCTACTAATGGAAAAATGCAAGTGAATTCAGATGGAATCACTGAAGTCATTCAATCAGTGGAGTTACCCTCTGAAACACAACCTGATACATGCACCATCACTGGCACTGATGATCCACTAGAGACTCAAGTTACTGAGGTGGAATTGGCTGCTGCACTCAGAAAGACTCATGTCACATCTCGAAATCCCAAGACTAACAGACGAACACGTGACCCTCAAAAACAAACAAGTGCTCCCTTTAGACCTTCAGACTTAGAGAAGACTTGTGCTAACTCTTGCGAATCACTCTGTAGTGCTTCATCTGATCTCGAGCAAGATGACTACTTCAGTGATATTAATGCTCAGAGCCAAGTGAGTCAAAGTAAAGGAGTTCCTTGGGATGTAAGTGCAACTGATCACAAAAATGCAAAAAGGAAGAATAGAGAGACATTCGTTGTACTTGCACCTCATATTGCTGTTCCGAAAAACAGAAAAACGTATATAATTTCTGAACCGAGGAAGGTCAGGAAGTCCAAAACTTCATCAATCTATGTAGATAATGCAAACGAAGAGGAAAACGGCGTAGAAAGTGCACAAGGAATGCACACAGACTCTGCTCTGTCAGATCCTGTTGACTCTGATGTTCATGTGAGTGACACTACAGGCCAGACAACAATACATAAAACCAATCCACAAACCAAAACACATTCCCAACCTCCTAAAAACAATAAAAAGAGCAGCAAAAATGTAACTCAAGGAAATCACGGTAGCTCATTTGTCAACAAAAATTCTTTAAACACGTTGATGACTTCAGGTGTTCGGGCAGCAGCTGATATTGCCAGAGGTGATAGTGACATGGATGAGAACATTGGGGAAAGCCAAACTCCATGCTCAGACTTTTCAGTGAGAACTGAGGAACATCATAAAGATCCTGAGGTTATTCTGTGCAAACATGCCAGCGACCTTGACCAACAGAATTCTGTGGAAGCCAGTGTTGGGGAAGAAAACTTTCCATGGCAAATCCTTCCCATGTCTGTCACTGCGACACATACCAAGCCAAAGAAAGTGAGGAAAGGTGAGACAATCAAGGCAAAAAAGAAAAAGATTATTCCAAGCGAACACCTTCATTCCTTGGTGAGGGAACAGGAAAAAGGGGATAGCTCTTCACGTAAAATTGAGGATTCAACTGTTGAGTCGTCAGGTCAGAGGGAACCTGGGGACAAAAGAGACGGTACTGCTTTTACTGACGGAAGACAAGCGATGCCTCAGTTTTCAGGTGTTGCAGCTTCAGAGGACTTACACAATGAACACAAATCAAAAACAGGGAAGGCCAACTCAGATTCGGTGCCAGTTTCTCATATTTCTGAGAACTGTTCTGCAGATGATGCTGTGAATCCCGCTGATTCCCAAAGCTTTGGTTTAAATGAAAACAGATCCTGCAGCTCGAAACTCCAAACCAAAAAACACAACCCTTCAAACACTAGTTCTACTTCAGTTTTAAAGGAAAATACAAATTCTTTGATCTCCAACCACCCTGAAAACTGTCAACGCTTGAAACGGAAAACGTACATTTTGCCTCTTGCCACTACGGAGACGTTTTCACCCGAACGGGTTTCCACCACCAAGGACCATCCTACCCCATGTGACACTGAAAGACTTTCTCTAAAGCAGGCAGACTTGCTCACTGAAGAGAGACCTCCATGGGAATCTCTAAACTTTGGTTCCTCTGAGATCTTTGCTTCAGATAGCCTGTTGCTTAGCCCAGTATCAAGAAGGGCCTCTAAAATGAATGGGGAAGCAGTTAATCAGTCTCCAGGTAATCTCTTTAGTCTCTCTCTTAATACATACAAAGTAAGGAGATTTTGAGATTATTACAGTCCCATACCAATCACAGCACTGAGACCTTAAATCTGCTCTCAAGTGAATTCTTATACATTATAAATTTGTCTTTAACTGAACTGTGTTTATTTTTACTGTGCTCAGTGGGAAGAGTCATGAAGAGCTTAGAAAACACTGACTGGGCTGTTGGTGAAGATTCAGGGAGGTCACGTAGAAGAGCAGTCCCCATCTCTTACAAGGAACCGCCAATTAATTGGTTAGTTCCCCTTTGTATTACCTGCTCAAATTTGCTACCAATAACCGCTTTATAAATGTTAGAATCCCTTGATTGAATTGTTTTTATCTTTCCCACAGCAAAATGAGGCGTGGCGACAAGTTTACGGACACCAAGTTCCTGAGCTCTCCAATTTTTAAAGAGAAACATAGGAAAAAACGTGCTCAGAAACAAGGAAAATTGGCATAGTTTTGTTGTATTAGTTAGTGCTTGTATAAGCTTTGGGTCAGTTTATATTGGTTTTTTTTTTTCTTTTCTTTTTTTTTATTGATGATTTCTTTAAGTTGTTTGCCTGCACAATAAAACAATGCAAGTCTTTTTTTAGTAATAGCACCCATGACATTTCCTCTGTGTGTGAGTCTGTGTAAACAAAAGTTTTTTTTTTTAAAGACTTGCTGTTGTGTAATACTGCATTGTATAACAGCTAGTGCAGCCTACCTCCCACTGGGCTGTTGCAGCGAAGTGACCCATTCCTTTTGTTGGAGTGCCTGAATGAATAATTCAGATTTGTCTGTACACCTGAGACGACCACTGTTCCTTGACCTGCCTATTAAGCTCTGGCTTTGTGCTTTCTACAATTTGTATGCAACCCTCTGAGAAGGCAGGGTTCACAAACTGTGGACCTTCATTCGGAATTTTGTTTTCTCTTGTTGTATTAGTCAAGCGGTTATAAGAATTCTCAGGTGAGTTTTTCAGATGTCATTGCTTGCACAAATAAGTGTTCCCTTAAAAAACAAATGTATGTTTACATGTTAAAGGCAGGAATGTATGCATTGATTGCATTTTTATATGGCAAATGATTTTACTGACAGTTTTGTTTTTACTGGCCTTGTACAATTTAAGTGTTGGCGTGCAAATACTGGCTTGTGTTGATCTTCCAGGATTCCCTGGGTGACAAAACACTTGTAACCCTAGACCTCTGAGTCAAATCCGTGCATTACGTGTACTCATCCTTGGCTTTGAGGCACAAAGAGCGGTGTCACATTCAGCCCTGCACTGCTGTATTGTCTATGGTAGTAGATTAAGCGGATGTAACTGCAGGAACACAGTGGTTATGGTTACCAGACAAACTGAAATGCCATTCTGAGCATGTGTTGCCCAGTGCTTTTATTTGCTGTAGAATGTATGTTCTGTCATATTGCTACAAATGCCATTGTGGACATTCTTGAACTTGTCAACTGAAAATAAAAGGTTTTTGGTTCACTGGTGGTGTCAGTTGGGGTTCTAGAAATGGAGACTAGACGATTGAAGCGAGATGTTGAGGCCTTGCTGTAAGTTACTTCTCTTCTTTCTCTCTTTACATGCTCCTAAAATCGGGAGGCCACTGTAGAGTTCTGTAAATTTTGTGCAATCTGGAGTCCAAATTTACAACTATGTTTAATGACGTGCATAAATGATGTCTACTATCTGTTGAGGAAGAAAGATCCTGATTAATACATGGATTGATGAATGGAGTCAATGAACACATGGATTTATTTTTTATAAATTTGGGTTAACATTTCTCCGGGACATCAAAGATGATAACATTTATTTTATTCACTGATATAACTTACCTAGTATTATTTTATTGATATATTGTAAACCAAATGGCAGTTTATGTTTAAGCAACATTTACAATCTTGATCCTTAGCAGTTAATCTGCTTTAAAACAGCAGTAACAACAGATCAAGCCAAACTGGACATTGGCACTTACTTGCTTGATTTGTATTATAGGACAAATTGTGTGTTGACTGATGCTGCTTTTCTACTCATTAATAGTGGGGAATACATTGGGCGGAGACTTAGGGAAAATAACTTTGATCCTATGGGGAAAGGATCCTCTACAGTGCTGGATGAGTTGGTAGGTAATTGTATTTGTATTTGATTAACTCACTGTTTATGATTGCAAAGTTGATCCAATGACTCTATAACATTAAGAGAGTGTCTTGATGTGAAATTGTGATTACAGTGGAGTAGTAGGCATGTATGTCAGTTTAGCTGAAACAATTGAGAAGTCCATTTCGCTATCGTAGGTGCATCTTTAGAGGAAATTTAATGATGCCTTATTTTGTTGCCACAGATAAAGATATGGTTGCATAGACCAGATAACTAAGTTTACACAAGATGTAATGTTTATTCCTTTATTTATTTTTTCTTTTCACTCAGACCTCTTTACTTTGACTTAATAAATATTTGAGTTTTCATATTGTTAGGCGCATTATGATTTGGCCATAAATGTGGCCCTATGGTGGTTAGATAAAGATGATGAGCAGGATTTGATGGAGACTGATTTAAGGTGAGTATTTTGATGGTTATTGGTTAGGTATCTAAAAAATAAAGCTGAATTATTTTAAAGAACGATACACAGAAGTGGCCGTGACTTGTGTCTCATCACATTACTTTTGTTTGGTATTTATATATAATGAATATTTTTTTTCCCTGTTCCTGTAGTTCATAATGACTCATATTTAGACATAAATATGTCCTTTTAGAGGACTCGGCAGTCCAGGAGATGACCAGTACCCTAACAGACTGGAACGAGAGGCCATGATCCTCTCATCTTTTGCTGGCATGTTACTGGTTAGTATGTGACTGAAGGTTGTGCTCCTTTTTCAAAAACAAGGCTTTTTCATCTGAACTTCTCTTATTTTGTTTAATACTTCTTGTCATCGCTGCTCTCCAGAATAAGTTGCCTGTGAAGGAAATACTCTCGCTCTATAGCTCTAAGCCGTCAGCTTCCTATTTCCATCAGCACACAAAGGTAATTGTCACACCAACAGAAATTATAGTGTTGTAAATGGGTGAAAATATCAAACAGTTTTTTGATAGCAGTCATAACAAACTAGTCTTGTTGCAGTCAACTATGTGAACAGAACTGTTAAATTGCACAAGAGAGCTACTGTGAGAGCAGAAGAAATACTGCACAGAAAAATATAGATCAGATTTTGACATAGATTTAATAACAACCGGGCTAAAATGTGATTTGAAAATGCATTCTTTTATTTTTTTCATACTCTTGTATTAGAGTTGTTGTGTATTTTAATAGTGTCTTTTCTTAAAGGTGCTTGCCATTGACTGAGCAGAAAGAGGCGCAGCCAGTGTGCTTCGGTTCTGATTTGTTGCTTGATGAAATGATATGATTGTACTGAATGCATTTTTAATGTTAGCGAATATGTTCTTTTCTTCACCACAGAGCGCCATTGTTCACCCATTCTCACTGTCATATCACCCATTCGCCATGCTCCACTCATTCAAGGCTGTGGACCATTCTAAAAGACACAGTATGCTCCTTCATTTGCCTTTTCCTCTAGAGTACAGTTTGTGTTGACATTTAAAAAAAAACCATCGTCGTGTAAGACAATGTTTTCCATTATCTTCCTTTATGTGACTAAGCCAAGAAGCTAAAGCGCTGGAGCAGTCAGCACAGGAAAGCTGGTGACACCGTAGACTCTGTGGGGTGTGAAACTGTCCAGTCCTGCTCCTCCTCATCCCACTCCACTTTCACTGTGAGTGACCTCTTTGAGAACTTGACAAAAACAAATTAACAATGCCCATTTTTTTTCTCCGCTTTATTTTATAGGTACCATGTTTTTTTTGTTATTATTATTATTATTTGAAGGGAAAATAGCACAGGAATAATCAACATCAAATGTTTTTCCTAGCTGTCCGTTGGCCCCTGAGGATCATCCTTAACAGCAGCTTGTGAAAACCAGCAGGTCTTGTTTTGTTAGCATCACTGACCGAATGTTTTGGTAGTGAATGCTGCGTTGAATTTAGTGCGCTGCAGTTCACTGCAAGGAACATAATATTCAGCTCAAATAGTTTGGGTTCTCTGCAAAGGGTCACCTAGCAGTTTTTTCAGTTAAATGTTCCAATGAACATCATGTCTTTCTTGAATGTGTCGGCTCAGAGTGATGGATCACAGAATGCAGTCTGAGATAAAAACAGTTAAGAGAGGCTGCAAGTATTTGCCAGAGTTGCAAAGAATGCTTTACTCCCATTTATTGGGGGTGTATAGTGCTGCAATTCTGTTTATATGGGAACACTTTTCTGCAAAGCCACCTGTGTGATATTTTCGCAGCACAACTCATTAACAGTGTTGAAACAATTGAAGGTATTATACACTTTATTTTATAAAGTCACCACATTAAACTCTGACACCTCTAAAATGAATGTTTTGTTTTCTCCATACATTGGCTCATTTCATTATGCCGTTGTAGTCTCTCGTTGTAGGTGACACAAATGTGATGTTGTTAAACTCGTAGTTACAGAGAGTTAAAGCTGTCTTTTGCTATGAAACCCTTCTCTCTGATCACTTTGCTCTCTGTCAAACAGGCTAGTGGAAATTCCCTGAAAGAACAGATGGAGCATGATGAAGGCTCACAGGAATCTCTTCATAGCCCAAGATAACACACGTCTAACCACAGAGTATTCTTAGCAAAGAGTGTCAATCAAATCATGGGAGTCAGGCCCAGTGGATGTCTCTGGTGTGGTCCAAATTCTCAGTAGAATTTAGGTTATGTTTTATGTCATGTCAAATGAATTTGAGATTAAAGGTCTTGTTGATGAATGTCATGACTTCACAGTATGTTGTTCATTTTCTACAGATTGTGGTCTTTATGTGCAGAACGTTTTGTTTAATAGACAGATCTCAGATTGCTTTTGATTCAGTTCACTATTAAAGGCTTAAACAACCAGCTACTGTCTTCACACTCGTTGACTTTCTCTATGATTGGAGTATGTGTTACAACATAAAGAATGCAGTGCTAGTTTGAGCTAGAAGAGCTAGTCTGTACATGCATCTCTATTTTGTTTTTTAATGTAATTATTCTATTTTGTTCATTTGTGCGTTTATTTCACTTTCATTGCCTACTAGGAGAGTATAATAAATTTGAGAGAAGTTTCCACTTCATATGGTAGGCATGACCCTCTTGTAGTTTCTGGACTCACAGTATACTAGTTACACATAGAAGTCCATCCATTGGTTGTTTCAGACCTTTTTTTTTTTTTTTTTTTAAATTAGCATTGTCATCTTCATTATCGTTTTAAACATTCCATGTTGTAATCCATTTGGGCCGATTGGAATATGTCTGTGTAGGCTCCACAGAGATGGGTTATGTACCAGAGGAGGATTTTACTCTGATCAGTCAGAATTCTTATCTCTGTCCAGATTAAAACTTTTGTTCCATTACTGACTGATTGTAAAAAATTGAAAAGGCATTTATTTTCATGAATGTTGTTTTTGTTTAGGACCATTACAATAGAATGTACTTCGTAACCTCGGTAAATGATAAATAGCAACAACAACAGCCACAAAAAAAACGAAAAAAAAAAAACAGAAGAGTGGACTGCTCGGTCTAAAGGCTTGTTTTGTAACCTCCTACAGACTTCTAAAGACTTGTTAATGACCCTACACAAACCTTACTGGACCCACCAACCTGACTACTGGAGATTCAGTAACCAGGGTAACACAAGCCACTATGCCACTGCTGGTTCCCTCTACAGGATTGTTGAAGTAATTTCTATTAGTAGTGCCTTTTCTTGAGTTATCAAGAATAAAGTGTATTTAACATGAGCAGTTTTTCGATCTTCATTTTATGCATAAAACTGAATCTTGGAGATATTAATCTCTATTACATATTTATTAAAAATTCCCATTGTGGAGATTTTCGCTCAAATTGACCAATCGGGCCACACTGACCTTATCTTTGGAAAGTCTGATGAGATGGATTGGGAACACCTCTGAAAATGTGAACCAACCAGATATGATCATTTTGTCTCCTGCAGTGATTAAATACTAAAAAAATAAAATGTTATTAAATAAAAGGGTTTTTTTTTCAGACATGCATTTACAATGAATTTGTATAAGCAAAAATGTTATTTAACATTCTCATGTCAGTCACTTTAGTTTCTCTTGATTCTTTTTGTTCAGTCTTCTTAATCGCACGTTTCATGCACACAGTACAAAGCAAAGAGTACCAAATTACTGATAGAATGGCTCCGATGACACAATAGCGTGGAGAAGGCAGGCTGTTTTATTTTCTATGTTTTTGACTGACTTACACATAGCTGAGGTCACAGGATCTGATAGTCTCATTCATGTCTGCATGGCAACACAGGAAAAACATGCCTCACTAACAATGTTTCCAATCAGAAAAGGGGTCACGGACAAAGAATAAAACGCCAGGTGATGGGGCCCATTTGTTGGAAGCAGCAAAGAGGCACACTTTGGCATTTTCCAGTAAAACATGCTAGCTGCTAATGTGATGCTTCATGATGTGTGTTAGTTGACATGATTTAATGTGTAACTTAAGGAATGCGTAAGTATTGCCTGCAGAAATATCATATTGCGCAATTAATTCTATTATCATTTGATCATGAAGCAAACATAGGTATAAAAGATGATCTTTAGAATAATGCTTTCTGGACTGGAGCCCGAAATAACTGAGCTTTCCAGGGCCTTTCAGTGGGGGTGTTTTTTGCTAGAAAGGGTGATGTAACTGAAGGGGTTCATGTTTGAAAGACACCTGTAAAGTTTCTGCTGACACAAATTCATGACGATTTGAATGACAACACAAACAGTTGTACCTGTCTCACTGTAACATGTATAAAAAGATGAAGCACAGACTCTTGCAACAACAACACAAGCCAGCTGTACGATCTACAGGTCATGGGCAAGGTTAGTTCCTCAAGGATTGATCCTTAGTCAAGAGATAATGAACAATTAAGTATTAATAGTGAAGCATCATTACAGCTTGGTGATCATTTCATTGTTCTTTTTGTTGTGTTTTGTTTTGTTTTGTCTTACTAGATTATCTTCTACGAGGATAAGAACTTTGGTGGCCGTCACCATGAGTGCATGAGTGACTGTGCTGACCTGCACTCTCTCTTCAACCGTTGCCACTCCATCAGGGTGGAGAGCGGCTGTTTTATGATCTATGACCGTTCCAACTTCATGGGTCACCAGCATTTCTTAAGGAGGGGGGATTACTCTGACTACATGCGTATGATGGGGATGAATGACTGTGTCAGGTCTTGCCGTATGATTCCCATGGTAGGATTCCGTAAAAAGACAGCACTCAGTTGTTTTTTAGTGCCCAAATATGAGGACTACGGAAGCTCATCAGTTTGTTTCTCTCTTTCCTTTTGTCATTAGCATCGTGGTACCTTCAGAATGAGGCTGTATGACCGTTTTGACATGGGTGGCCAGATGACGGAACTGATGGATGACTGCCCTAATATCATGGACCGTTTCCATATGATGGACATCCAATCCTGCAACGTGATGGATGGCCACTGGCTCATGTATGAGCAACCCAACTACAGGGGCAGACATTACTACCTGAGGCCTGGCGAGTACAGGAGATACGCTGACTGGGGTGGAATGAGCCCAAGGATCGGCTCCATCAGACGCATCATGGATCTCTAATGAAAGGAGTCCTTACGAAATGTCTGCTGTATGCTCTTTTTCACACGCTGAATAAAATGGTGTCAGTGCTTCAGTGTATTCAGTTTTGTTCTTGCTCTCTGCACTTGGAAGGGTCATTTTCTGATGGTGACATCTGCTACATATTGCCTGATTTCTCCATGTCTGGAGGGCTGAATAAAACCATCGAGGAATTAATACTCATAAGAAAGGGGTCAAGCGTGCTCTGTTCTTGAATCATGTGATTGTTTTCTGTTTATTGTACTTTCAGGTGAAAGATATACATTTTCTATGTTTATTAATTCTCTGGAAGTCTGGACATACTTACAGATATTTAGAGATTATTTCTAATGAGATTCCTTTCCGATATGTAGATATGTAATCAATATTCCACTGAATGAAACACACAAAATTTTTTTAAAACAAATACAACTGAACAAACAAAAAAAATGAAAAATTAATAGAGGAAAATAGGACAACCTATATTTTACAACCACACACATACTGTTTTAAATAGTACATTATTTGTAAAAAGGCCTAAAAAAAAGGCATGGGACATTGTTAAAACAGTAACACAACAAAAATCATACTTAAAAGCAAGCCAAAATAAACAAAACAGTGAAATGTTCCCTGCAGAAGCTGAAGTTGCATTATTACTGAAACAAACATATACAAGTGGACTGCACACTGACAATTGGAGAATAATATTCTAAAATCAACCTTTTTTATACAGCCTCATTTTGTGAATATTTAAATTTATCCAAGAAGTGCTGCGAATTGTGACTTGATGGAGTAATGACTTAAAGCAACTTATGTTTGGACAAAACCCCCAAAACTATTAACTGTGATTAATCTTTGATTTGTTCACTGAAAAGGATGAAATATCTGTTTCAGTGAGTCTATAAATTGTAAACCAACTGTCACTGTTAACAATGTTTAACCTAAGTATATATATTTTGTATTCATAATACCATATACAAAAAAATACCATATACATTTTTTAAAAATACAGGAAAATATATGTAAATATAAAAATTAGGCTTGTTCGCATGTCTGCAAGTGTAGTGTATATTGCCACGCACTGATACAGATGTGCGCCTGTGGTGGAACAGGTCCGTGACCGTCAGATGATATTCCGGCATTGTGTGCATCACAGCATCTCCCTCAGTTGCCATTTGACTTCTACATTCCATGCTAACATTTGTCCCGCCTAGGTCCATTTCAAGATACGACCGGGCGGTCAGGACGGAACTCGGACGTATGTCGGGGAATGGAGGGACTGTGGATTTAACCAATGATCATACAAATATAACGTCACCAGTCTAAACAACATCCTAAGTATATAAATCTGTTACAGCCAGCAACACCACCCGCAACATAAATAGGACACAGATAGAGTCGGCTCAATATCAGGTTTTTTTTCAGAAAACTGAAAGGCACCAAAAACAAAACTTTAGCCAGCACAGCCTGGCTTAAAGGTGATATTTGCCACCGGATAAACACCGGATAAGCCAGGCTGGGGTGCATTTATAGAGAGGAGCAAACAGCGCTCAGGTGAGCAAGACAGGTAACTGCGCGGGTGACACCTACCTGCCTGGAAGAACAGAAAAACAGAGAAACACATTAAGCAAGCCACCAGCAGGGGTAGTCAAAATACGACACCTTAAGGGGCAGAGGAACATAACAACATCAAAAATGACTTCAGTATATCTAAGGATCAAGGTCAAAATACATGAGCTTAGAATTATGACTATGCTTGATGCCTCGTATTGAAAATTAACTATAATTAAAATCTTATGAACTGATTAGTTGCAGATCAAGGGCTTCATGTACACCGTTGCTGAATTTGGTCCTAAGGCAAAAAAAAGTCAAATTTACTGCTACACTCAGCTCTTAGTGTAACAGCCATGCAAACAGTCAAAATTCTCTTCCTTTAAGAGCACTCGTAACTCATAACTTGTATGAGTTATCTGTAGCTCTCCTAAATAGGTAAGTTAATATTCCCCGAGACAGGATTGCCCTTTCCTCACTAAAACATTAGATGAATTTGAATTTTCTGAAGTTATATGAGATTTAAGGCTATTTTATGCTATTTCTTTGAGGATGCTCTAGCATGCTCTCACATTATACACAGACTCAGACTTCTCCACTCTGTAATATGCCTTCTTTCTACAGTGATGTTTTCTCTCTTCTTCTACAGATACTTGTTTTTGCTGATACTCACTGAAACATTATCTTAGTAGTGCATAGCCACACTTTGATGTACAAAAAACTAGGGTTTGATGACATCCCCATTGTTTTTGGAGCCTTACCACTTTTCTAGGGCTTATCTAGGAACATAAGCCCCCAACAAGTTTTCTTCAATGACTAGGGCCACTACTGTAAGCATTGTTGTTGTGTTTCTCAGTCCAGGACTCAAGTACGTCTGCCCTGCACATGTTTTTTCAGACCTGTAGTGTTTAGCTAGATTTTGGATAAACTAAAGCTAACAGCTCAAGCCAAATAGATAAATTAGTTCATGCAAAGGAAGGCTTGACAATTTTAGGCTAACAAAATGGGTCTCAAGCACTGTGTAGAGGAGGTTGGTAAAAGCCCTGGTAACTGTAAAATGTACCACAATGGAGTGTTCTCAAATATGCAATTCATCTCAGTGTGTGTATCATAAATCACATTTTCCTCTGCTTTTGCAACCATGTTGATGTTAAATTGATAACAGAATCATTCAATATTCAGATAAAAGCTACATTTTATAACTGCTTCAGAGAGATACACATAGGATTTGAAATATCCTTATGCTTATGTAATATAGATTTTTATTAGGTTCAATTACAGACCGTAATAACTTTGTTGATTGATATCTGGTAGTACATCAAATAGCTTAAAATTTCATAACATGACTGCACAAAAACAAGAAACTTACTAAGAAAGCTTAAGGCAATCAGCTTTAGCATAGCCTGAACCTATAGTTTACATAAAGAGTTATGGTTCTTCGCTGAAAGAAAAGAGGAGAAATTTACTTGAAATGAAAGCGAATGAAATGAAACGTTACTCATATGTAAAAACCAAATAATCTCGTGAAATCATTTATAATTACAAACTGTGACATGCTGGTCACCTAGTCACAGTAGCAGAACTTGCAGCTATTTTGTTGGAACCCCAGTAACTGCTCTTTGTAGCCGTATTCCTATTTTAAACATTCTACATGGGAATATGCCATAAACAGTATAAGTTAATTATGTAAGATTAATTAAAAGGTAATTCACCTCAGCCATGCCTGAGAAGATTGCTACAAAGGCACTACCAAAACTCTGTATGTAGAGGAATATCCAAAAATGTATCTTTTTAATTTTTCTTTAAAAAAAAAAAGACTTCAATTTTAATTTTAAACCTTCAGAAATATTGTTTAGAGCCCTTTTTAATTAAACTTAACATAAAGAATTTCATTTGCAGTGACACGCTAGGACTACCGCAAAGAACTCCCAGGTATTACCATATGAATGGCACATGCAGAGTCTGCACTTCATGTGCACTATATATACCTAGTGTTGTCTTCAAAATGATGAGCTGAGGCAGCAAAGCACAAACAACCCAGTACAAAAATGGGGAAGGTAAACATTTATTTTGAATAATGTAGTTGTATGACTAAATGCAATGTAACCATTGTATACTTTGAATATTGTAGTAGTCTTTTCCCTCTAAGGTTTCTGTGTGCTTTGGAATGAACATTTTCAGCAAATGTGACTACACATTTTAGATTCATTATTTGAGCATATTTTGGACATCAAAGCAACTTCTAATTTCAGGGTTTTATTTGTGACAGATTATTTTCTATGAGCATAAGAACTTTGGAGGTCGCCATCATGAGTGCAACGGCGATTGTGCTGATCTGCGCTCCTACTTCAGTTGTTGTAACTCTATCAAGGTGGAGAGCGGCTGTTTCATGATTTATGAACAGTCTGACTACACGGGTAATCAGTACTTCTTGAAGAAAGGAGACTACACTGAATATCATCTCTGGATGGGCTCAAACGATTCTGTATGCTCCTGTTGCGCGATTCCCACGGTAAGATAACTAAATATCCCGAAAGTTCCTGAAGGAGTCCATGGAATATGTAGAGTCTGAAACCATCCTGCATATGAACTGTTTAATAACAGGTGGCGGAGTCCTCCTTCAAAATCCACCTCTATGAGAGAATGGAGTTTGGAGGGCAAATGATGGACCTGACAGAAGACTGTCCCTGCCTCATGGATCGCTTCCACATGAATGACATCTTTTCCTGCAAGGTAATGACTGGACACTGGCTCTTCTATGAGCGACCAAATTTCAGAGGCAGGATGTACCTCATTAAGCCTGGAGAATACAAGAGATTCAGTGAATGGGGTGGCATTAATGCACGTGTAGGCTCCATCAAACGTATTTTGGATTACTAGATTTCACCATTCTTCAAGATCTACCCACTCAAGTTCTACTCACAGCATGAGAATACTGAAGACAGCCCTCCTTCTAAGGATTTCAACTTAGACAGGATGAAATCTATGTCACAACAAGTAAAACAGAAATAATATTAGAAATGGTATGCCTCTATAAAAAATGAACAATGAAATGTAAAATATATGCAAAAGAACAATTTGATAATCTAACATGTAAATGGAACATTGAATGTAATACATATCTGTAATTGTCAAGTCAGAACAGACAATAGAAAAATTGCACTGCTAAAGTTTCCCATCAAACTTAAAAGGAATCCGACAGAGATTACTAATGCAATATTAGTGACGATGGAGAGCTACATTTTATGGATTTATGTTAAAATCTCAGCTGTTTGTCATGCTGAGTGAAAATCAATGTAAATATACTCTGTGGATTACATAGCTGTGTTCATATGAATTATACCGTGTGTAACTTATACTTTAGTGAGCCTCAGGTGCTGTGAGATATGTTTGTTTCAGTAATAATGCAGCTTCAGAATCTGCAGTGAATATATCGCTGTTTTGTTTATTCCGTATCTACAGAGGCCTTTTGGTGTATGAAACAGTAAAAATATGTTTGCAGTTACAGTGTAAGTAAAGGGTTACTAATATTATTGTATAAACAGGACAATAAAGTTAAATAAAAAATGAAATTATATGTTTACTGTTGTTGTTAGCATTTTTTGTCTGGCTATGTTTATACAGTTTTAGATATAAACATAATTTTCAAAATTTTAACCACATGCACAAACCTATACGACAACTAATCAGTATGCAAAATATTTGTATTTGCTGAAATCGGTATCACATGGCAAAGGATTTCGGTTCACCAGCAACAGAAAATTTGTGAGCATGACCACTGAACATGTCAACACATGATAGATGATATAGTATGACACCTAATAGAAAAGTTTATGCATGGCCCGATTCCGTTCAACATAATCTTGCTAAAATGTTCACTGCACCACAAAATGAAAAGATTCATGGAGAAATGCACGTCCTTCACATTTTTGCCAGGGGGAATAAAATTAGTTTTTTGAAATTAAAGAGAGCTTGAATTTATGAGAAAGTTGTGGGGGTAAATTGTTTCATGGATACATAATGTGTGTAAGCTTATCTATATAAACAGCAGAAAAACCCCCAAAGCATTTTAGTTTTTTTCATTTCAATTGAAAGTGTTTTTTTTTAAGCATCACAAATGAAAATCGCTGAAACCACACTGGATTGACTGAGAAGCCCATAATAAATATGACAATGATATATTTTGCTGATGCCATGCTATGGTACATGGTAGTTTGTTCTCTTAATTGTGGCAAATGTAGGGAAAGTGTCCCAGAACAATAATCTGTCACTCACTGGAACCCAGTCAATGATATCTAGATTGTTTCATCGCACCCACTACCTCCACCCCATGCTACATGTTGGATTTATCTGAATAACAATACTTTGTGCTGTGCAATCACACTGCTGTTTTTAGATTTGAGAAAAGACAGTGCCAGTACTATCTGCCAGTTCAGAATAATTACCCAGCTCAACGCAAACATGATTAGTGAAAAGGTGGGCTTGAACTTTACTGTCTAGTAACGACCAGCTGTGTTGATTCATCACTACAGTAAGTGCATCTTATATCCATAGAATGAAAACAAGAAATCACAGTGTAAATTGTCTTGCCAAATTTTGTTCAAGGGATATATATTGTTAATTCATGAACTGATTTTTCTTAATGTTCCTGTTGCAGCATTATTCTTCTGGTTTGAATTGTCTTTTCTTAGGACAAGAGAGTTCATGGCTGCTTTCCTGGCTGCCACAGCAACCATGTAGACCCACCCTCCTAATATGATTACTTTAACCTAGTTCTTTAACAGAGAGGGTATTTCATGTTCTATGACTAATCAGACCACACTGGCCAGCAGTACATCTTGAGGAGGGCAAAGAATCAGTCATTGATTCTATAATTGGAATCAGTGACTGAATTAAATCCTGTTACCATATCTTTATGGTGAGTTCCTAGTTGATAAGATCCCAAAACAGACACTGCTTGATTAATCAGTGACAGTTTTTAAATGGAGAATAGTGCAAGTTTTACTAGGCAGCGATGGCTTGCAGTTAATGTATGAACAACTCAAAAAAAGGAAAAGAATGCACTACCTCAGGCCTGGAGAATACTATAGCAAGAACTACAGCAACCGGGGAAGAATGAGTACAAGATTGGGATTGTTACAGAGAATCACTGATATCAGTTGGAGTCTTCTGGAACTTGGAACTTCTGTTCAGCTACAAATAAATGACTATATTTAAAAACTCCATTTGTTTGCTATGATTTTTGTTCCCTTTTCTGTTTAAGGAATTTAATATGAAGTGCAAGAAAGCTGTATGTATAAGTGATAAATTTCCACTAGATTAAATTTTTTCTAACAGTAAATATTGCATGACGAAGTACATACTATGGGGAATTTGCATCAAGGTTATTATTTGAATTTAACCAATGTTTAACATAAGGAGGAAGTCCTTAAGAGTGAAGCTGTTCTGGTGAACTTATGATAGAGCAAATGAAAATGAAAGTTTTCTATATCTTATCTCTTTGCCTGATACCCAGAACAGAAATGACCTCCTGTCATGGACTTTCAACGCAGTTTACCAAATGCAGGCATGGTGATCAACAGACTGGAAAACATGTGAAATGAAGCTGTAAATGTGGCTACAGTAAATCACAGTCTATCCCCCTACAGTATGGTTACTTCTGGCAGAGCAATGAGTGACTTCCCTGGCCCATCTCACGCCCCTGGTAGGATTTGGTACGTTCAGTGTGGCTCAATTTATCCGTACCATGACAGTCAAAGAAATGTACGATCCTGCTGACTGTAGAGCCCATTGAATCCTTGACATGACAATGCTGAAAGCCTCATGAATATCCATAGAGAAGCTTATACTTTCAAGCTTTCTAATCTTGGTGGAGGGAGTCACAGCGATTAAAGCAAAGTGATAGGGACTAAGTCAATGCGAGAACCATCATACAGATATCAGTTCAGCCTCCAAATATCTTCCCTCTGTGGCTTTGGATCTGTGGTGTGAGTGGATATAGAACCTGCTTTACATCAATATGCCATCATCGTACCATGTCTGTACCCGGGGGGGTGAGAACTTGTTCCTTTGACTTCTGTTATTTTCAAAATATAACACCCTCTTATAACTCATAAAATATCACATTGTACTGAGGATCAAATATTGCGTGCATGCAAAACTGAGTAATAAAGGAAAGGAAAAAAAGAAAAAAAACATAACTGTATGTAGCTTACAATTTTGCCACTTACTCTGTAGCAAAATTAGACAGTAATGATCTAGATTTCAATTTCCTGCTTTCATCAGAATTACTGAGAGAAAAATGGGAAATAGATGATAAATTTGTAGAAAATGTAGTAATTGAAGGTAAATCCAGTTGTTCATCTATCAGCACCCTTAAAGAGTTAGTGTAAATTCTAGGAACATGTAAAGGCTTCTTTGAAAAAAAGAAGGCAGGATTAAATGAAGTGACATAGTTTAACTGACAATAGTACGCTCCTCTCAAAAAATGCTTGTGACATTTTTAAAACTTTTTAAAACATTATTTCACACAATGCATTTGCCATCTGAAGTGCGCTAAAGACATAGCTTGGAATATACACACTTATAAACACACGTTTATAGAAATGTTTTTGAGAGTGAGACTTGGATTATATGAGTGTGAGAGAAAATTCTGCATATTAGCTATTTTGTAGACAAGACTTTGATCCTAATTCTTTTGTCCAGGTCAGAGATCAGTGTTTCATGCTTTACGAGAACTGTCATGGGTCGAGGACTTCAGGCCTGCTACTTGGCTAACAAAAAGTGTCCATAAAGTTTGTGCAGTCTAACATTTAGTAATAGGTTAGAGTAACTTAATGAGGGCATGAGATTCATTTTTGGGACATAATAGTAATTTTATAATATTTGATTTTTTCTTTAATATAAAATTATTTAAAGTAAAAACACAGGGGAAAATGACAAAATAAACATAACACAAAGATATACGTCCCAAAGATTTATCGATAGATTTAGGATACTTAAATTCAAAGATATCTCTCTGATATGTACAGTATCCACACTAGGTTTGTAGAAACAGGTATGGCTTTATTTTGTAAATTTTCTACATGTTGTAGAAACAGCATGAATGCTTTGAAAAGGCACTGTTTTGCATTATATGGACTGAAAACACAGATGAGAGAGGATGTTGAATGACAGTCCAGTCTGTTACACAACATATTTAATGCAGAAGGGATGTTCCATACTGTTCTGCATCTATTGTTCTACATGTGCAGATACCATACTAGTCTTTTCCTTTGTCCATGCATGTCAAAACACCAAAACAGTAATCATTTATGCTTTTGCAAATACAAATCCATATTTCTGAACCAATATTGTGCTCTAACAAAAAGGTAAACATGTGCCTCTACCCTGACTTATAACTGTGTGTTCATTTGAATAACAATGCTTTGTTTGTCAAGAGGTAGTATAAAAAGCTCAAAAACATGTGGAATCTCTCCAGCGGAGACCATGGGCAAGGTAGGATTTTTTGGCCCCACCTGTGACATTCTGAGCGACGTGTACTACTGCACAATCCTGTTTATCCACTGTCTTGTTTGAGTGCTGTCATTCCCTTGCTATGGGGCCACAGAACTGAATGTTGTAACTGCTCCATTTCACAGATTATCTTTTACGAGGACAGGAATTTTCAAGGTCGTAGTTATGAGTGCAGTAATGACTGCACAGACCTTCACTCTTACTTCAGCCGGTGTAACTCAATTCGGGTGGAGAGTGGATGTTTCATGATCTATGAGCGCCCAAATTATATGGGTCACCAGTACTTCATAAAAAGGGGTGAATATCCTGACTACCAAAGATGGATGGGTTTTAGTAGCTGTATCCGATCCTGCCGTGTCATTCCAGCAGTAAGTAACTCTACTAACAGCTTCAAGAGCAAAACAAAGACACCACGATAAAAGCACCGTACAGTTTAAATACTCACTGTATAATCACTATGAGAAGAAGAAGAAAAACTTTGTGGAGGGATGGGGGGTGTACAGTTTCATAACACTCTAACAAAAATCAGAATGAGTCAGTTGCAGTGTTCTGCTTTATTTTGAAACAACAACAACAACAACAACAACAATAACAACAACAACAAAACAACAACGAAAAAGTGTATTTGTAGCTAATTTCAAAATGTCACTCTCTTACAGTACAGGGGTTCATACCGGATGAGGATCTATGAAAAGCCTGATTTCAGTGGTCACATGATGGAGTTTATGGATGACTGCCCATGTGTGTCTGACCGTTTTCACCACCGCCATGTTTACTCCTGTAATGTAATGAATGGTTACTGGATCTTCTTCGAGTATCCAAACTACAGGGGCAGGCAGTACTTCCTGAGGCCTGGGGAGTACCGGAGATATCGGGACTGGTGTGCCACCTGTGCCATCGTGGGCTCTTTCAGACGGGTCACTGAATTTTAGCCATGTTCCTTGCACTTCTTGTAAATAAATGCTTTCATTATTAAAGATGTTTGAGTTTTTAACTATTGTGCATTATTTTTTTTAAATTTAAATGATCCAAATAAATGCAGTACATCCTAAGTTTTCAGCTGTCTTCACGTATTTGCATGGAACTCTTTCAGGAGTGCACTTCATTACAAGCATTATGTTTGAATGCAGAAAAGCAGTAGGGGCGAAAACTGAAAAATGATAACGTGTTTGTTATTCGTGAGCAGATGAGCAGATAAAACACATGGGAAATTTAAACTGTAATTAAATTTAAATAAAAGAAAAATTAAAAAAGGGTTTTTTTAACCTTGTGCTATTAAAAAAAGGCAACAAAATGACCTCAGTGACCTCATGTTTGGGAAGAGTAGAGGAACTGAAATGAAAACTGAAGTGAAAAAAATGAAAGAGCATCTGTAATTCATAAACTCAGGCAAAACAGCTTAAATACACCAACATGTCCACTAAGCATGTTTTAATATATAACACAAAGAAAATATAATTTCCATGAAATAAAATTCAAAATACTTAATCAAAAAAGAGATATTATGCTGTAAAAAGTCAATCAAATAACTGCTGAAAGACTGAGAAATGTCTTGCAAAACATAAATAATAGTATATGACTTCTCTCTGAGTATTCTAGCTATGCTGTCCCTCCAAGCCATTAACAGACATTATTTCTGGTTCAAAACAATGGAAATACAGTGTAGAATTTTAACCTGTTTATTATGTTTCCATGTATGTTTCTGTGTATGTCAAAGGAATATGTTGCCATGCAAACTGTAAAGGAGACCATTTAAGCATCACATAACTAGGATTGCATTAATATTCACCCATATTGCATTAATACCCCCCCCCCCCCAAAAAAAACCCCTTGTCTTGTATCTGTGTTTGTCAAAGTATTCCAGGGGCGCAATACGAAGGGGTAAATTGACGCTCAGTCTTATTGTGATCTCTGCTCATGAGGTATTAGAAATCCAACTGATGCACTGATTGTACGTTGCTTTGGCTAAAAGCGTCTGCCAAATAACAAAATTGTAAAATTGTAAAATTGCAACCGGACCAAAGCTCATAATCTGTATAAATGGCCTAATAATTTTCTGTCTTTACAATTTTTTATTTATTATTATGACAATTTTTCTTTTGAAAAGTTGATTCTGTTCTATTTATTACTGATTTATTGTTTTGTTTTCATAAAGTTATCATAAACTGTGCCATTTGTCATCTTTTTTTGTGAGGTGTAACTGCACTTTACCTACTGAAAGCACAAATTAAAATAAAATATAAATTAAATAACTGAAACAAATGTGTTTAGGTGTAAACTTAACATTTCATACAGAAATACACCCTGAGTGACTAAAATAAAGACATATTCCTTATAACTACAGTTAGTAAATGGTACTATTTTCCAGGTGATATGATAATCTATAAATGTAACGTGAGTACATTACACTGCAGGAAATGCTTCTCAAAAATATTGTAATTACTGCTATTGTAATAAGGTCTTTATGTCCATGGCGATTTGACAGTACGCACAGAACATTCGCACCTCCGAACACAAAACCACTGTTTATATTCTAACAGACAATACATATAAAAGCTGCCAGAAATGTATGGATGAATACCATTGTTACAGTATATTAGCTCTGTTCAGCAGAAGCCATAGTGCTAATTCATCAGCTTTGGAGATTTGAATAACAACACAACATGGCCCCTGGGATTTGGTATAAAAAGGACACCCAAGTACAGGATTAGTACAGCGAGCTGAAGCACTGTAAATCACCAAGATGGGCAAGGTAATGGTACTTCCTGAAATGTTTAACATTGTTTTCATGAGCACATTATACTTACGACTTAATGTTTTGCTCTCCGTATATTATTTATGATATGAATGTACATTCACTTTCGGCTATAATCACTGATACAACAACTACAAAACAATGAAATATCAGCATTGATATCTACCACTAACATACTGAACTGAATTGGATAATAATTTCTATCGCTGCTGAAGCTGATGGAATGTTAACTGACATGGAATGTTAACTGATGGAATGTCAGTGTGTTTTTATGTACATTTTAAAGTCAGCAAATGACTAAATTAATTGTTTTAGACATTCATTTGATTTCACCACAACTTTAATACTGCAATTTTCCATGAAGTAGTAAAGACATGGTTCTTCTCTCTGTTAGATCACCTTCTACGAGGACAGAAACTTCCAGGGTCGCTCATATGAGTGCATGAGTGACTGCTCAGATATTTACTCATACCTGAGCCGCTGCAGCTCCTGTAGGGTGGACAGTGGTTGCTTTATGGTCTATGAGCGCCCTAATTACATGGGCAACCAGTTCTTCCTGAGGAGGGGCGAGTACCATGACATGCAACGTTTGATGAGCATGGGCATGATGTTTGACTCCATCAGGTCCTGTCGCATGATTCCCCACGTAAGAAACTCTCTTTAACTTGAGCTTGTCCCAGACTGCTACACTTTTTTATTTATTCATTTATTTATTTATTTTTAGCTAAATGCTGTATTATCCCATAAACTGCATGGAGGGATTTGGACAAATTCATTTAAGAACTTATGTGAACATGAAGCTCCATATGTTGCGTACTATTGTACTATTGCGTCCACTAATGTAGTGGTTGATAATTTTCTTATGTCAACATGTAAACAGTAACTGCACCTGGTAAAATACTCTATCCAACTTTACCACTGTATTTCAACAGCAAATATTTTTCAAAAAAAAAAAAAACTCCCTGCAACATCAACAGAAAATGTAAAATCTTTATTTTGTCCCAACAGCACAGAGGATCCTACAGAATGAGGATCTACGAGAGGGAGAACTTTGGTGGTCAGATGTATGAGCTGATGGACGACTGTGACTCCATCATGGACCGTTATCGTATGTCTGAGTGCATGTCCTGCAATGTGATGGATGGTCACTGGCTCATGTACGAGCAGCCCCACTACAGAGGCAGGATGTATTACTTCAGGCCTGGAGAGTACAGGAGCTTCAGGGACATGGGATTCAGCAACATGAGATTCATGAGTATGAGGCGCATCACTGACATCTGCTAATTAATGTACAGTTTTCTGAAGATGATGATAATAAACTGTAGCAAAAATTATTTGTGCCATGTCTTTGTGTCATTTTCTTACTTGTAATCTCTCCTCTAACAATTCCAAATACGTCCAAAATGTTAATTCTAGAATATTTTCTTACTTGTTCATTTTGACATTATCCAAGACTATGGTCCAAGAACCACTAATGTTTTTTTTTTTGCCTTGATAGAGAAAACTTCACTGGAAAAATCATTATTTAAAAAAACATTTAGAACAATACGTAAAAAGCTTAAAAAAAAAATCATTTTTAAGGATTTTAAAGCATTTTTTAATGACGAATGTCAGTTGCTCATAAATGCCTTGCATATGTATATAAATCTCAATTAGCATAAAAAACATACATCAGGTTTTGGTCTTAAACTTGATAATGATCCGATATTAAGCAGCACACCATAGGGATTACTAGAGAGAGACTGCTGAAAAAATTCAGGGTATTTGAAAAGAGGTAATGTTTGCCTTTAATTGGTAATACTGTGACCAACTTCAGATATTAAAAATTACATATAATTATAACTTGACTGTAACATTCAAATGTTATATATCCTATTAATGTTACCTTGGTTCTTCATCAAAAGGCCACCATTAATGTTACCTTGGTAACATTAATGGTGGCCTTTTGATGAAGAACCTCTCTGGACAGATCTCAATTACCTCATTCCACAAGTAATGCTTTCTATACAGCAAATTATAATATTATTTTACATTATATTTGTCCATGATGCAAACATCTTAGTTAAATCATTGTAACAATTTCTGCTACAACTGGCTTTGTGCAAAGCATGTAGCAAGCAAAAGACACATGCCTACGCATGGTCCTTGGCACTTGTAGCTTTTGCTTTTACCTAAAAACAAATACTGGCAAAGAACATACTCATGAATACTGAAATGTTTCTGATATTTTTCTTATGTAGGTATTACGATCACAGTTGCATCCATACATGATGCCAAATCGCTTTGCGAAAGCTTTCATTCAGTAGGAATTCCTATGTATCAGTTGTAAAATATTAACACCATAAATGTTTATCTCAAATTGCCAATTACTGACAGCATCTTGTATGTTCATATGTTGGTGAAACGTTTTCACATTCACTCTCATTTTCAGGTCACCTCATCTACGGCTGCCTGCAGGTTGCTGAGTGGCCAAAGCTAGGTCATTGACTTGTTTACAGTTAAAGGAAATTCTGGACCACAGCTTTAGGCTGGTGGTACATTGTCTGATGTGACAGACAACACTTATTTTGAAAACAGAGTACCTGCTTATCATAGTTGAACATATCTGTGAACTCAGTTAAACTTCAAATACTGCCTCTCTTTTCAAATTTTTGACTGGATCCAGCTCTGCTGGTATTGTAAATGAATGAAATCACTGGACATTAATTGTGACTTTCATTGCAAACATACATGAAGCAATTTATCATTTGGTTATAACTGTGTAAGATCTCAAAGTTTGCAAATATTAGCATCCTTCACAATCTAAACAATACTAGCAGATGTTGCAGTTGAAATACTGTCCAGATATCCTTGTCTTTCCTCACTCATAAGTATAAAGTGTGTTTGTAGACCTTGCCTCTAGTTATGAATAGGATTATCTTCTTAGATCCAATGCCGGGGGGTGGGATGTCTTTGACTGACTTAAAAGCAAGTGAAACAAGAACATATTGCTAATTATTGTGATAATTAAAAATGATCAAGTAATAGGTGAAGCATATTTTGTAATTTGTAGGTGATATGAACCCAATCACGATGCACAACACATTAAGAGCAGGTTTAGACAGTTAGAAAGAACAAAAAGAAAATTCAATACACAGTTTGGTGAAATACCATGAAGACAAGACATCAACCATGTCTGATTAGAAGTCCATGATCTTAAGAGTTAAATTAATTTTTCATGCTTTTTTCTGGTTTTGTGTGGGCGTATATATATATATATATATATATATATAGAGAGAGAGAGAGAGAGAGAGAGAGAGAGAGAGATAGTTATATAGATAGATATAGATAGATATTCATCAAGTTAATCTTAGTTTGAACTTATCACCGTTTTCAAGCTTGGATCAGAAGGAAAGAGGGGATTTTGTTCTAATCTGATCCAAGAGATTTTGGTCTTCTGATCTTTTGAATCAGAAGGCAACAGGGATTTTGGTCTAATCTGAAATGCATCCTTCATGCATGCATGAGCATTTCCTATAAACACAATATGTGCACCCCTAAAAACTTTCTGTATCTGTTTAAGCATTTGTGATGTGAACTTTAGTGAACATTGGAGAGAGTAATGGAGGATTCGTGGTTTGAATTTTGTTTTATTTACTCAACAATTTTAGATTATGATGATTGGATCCATTCAGCTGGAGTAAGTAATGCGTCTGATAGAACCGATTCTTGGGCTCAAAGCACCCCAGTCGCTGTACCTCCTATACTCGCCAGGCCTTAGGAGGTACTGTCTACCTCTGTAATGTGGGTGCTCATAGAAGATCCAGTATCCGTCATGCACATTGCAGGAGTGGATGTCATTGTAGTGGAAGAGATCATAGAGGGATGGACAGTCCTCAGTTAACTCCAACATTTGACCAGCAAAGTCAGGGCGCTCAAAGATTCTCATTCTGTATGATCCCTGATGCTGAAGGTTGGAATATGGTTAGAAATTTTCAGCAAAACTTCATCAGCTATAGGAAACTATAATGAAAGCTTTATTAATGAAGTTAAAAAAAAAGAAAAGAAAAGGAGAGGGAAGGAGAACAATAAGTATACTTACTTCGGGAATCATGCGACAGGACCTGACACAATCATTGAATCCCATCCATCGTTGGTAGTCAGGATATTCTCCTCTGGGGAGAAAGTACTGGTAACCCATAAAGTTTGGGCGCTCATACACCATCCAGTGTCCACTTTCTACTTGAATGGAATTGCAGCGACTAAAATGGGAATGTAGGTCTGCACAGTCACTGCTGCACTCATAAGAGCGACCCTGGAAATTCCTGTCCTCGTAAAAGATAATCTAAAATTGAAAAAATTGTTAGTAGGTTAATATGAAGCATTAGTCATATGTTTGAAATAGCCAAAGGGTTCTCTTCTTTTGTCTATTCTTTTCATTTTTTTCATTGTCTTTCTCAAAACTTCTTTCCCTCCTTTTAAAAGTCACAAACAGACACAACAGATGAATAGCAGAACAACAGGCCCTACCTTTCCCATTGTGTTGAATAAGTATGGTCACACTGCAACACTGTGTTAGGCTGGGTGGGCCCTTTTATATACTCCAGGGAAGCAAACATTATCAGTAACATCAATTAACTTCAGATGTCAGCTCTTTTGAAAAGAATGGAGCTCTGCCAAATAACAAAAGGTATTTGTATTACTTGTCAGCAGAGTAAACTGTCTTTTTGTCACTATTACAAAGGCTAGAATGGTGCTTGTTAACCCCTCACATGAACATGTACATTTGCCAACAACTGATTCTAATGGGATGGTTAAAATATATTGTAACATTGATACGTTCTTATCAATGTGAGGAGTTGGCACTTTGGCTACAACAAAGTACCCCTCCTCTTCTGTGCATATTCACACACAACCTTTTTGTTCTGTGTACAAACATCAGGACCTATCCATGGCAGATACAGGTTAATGCAGCCAAAATGAATTGCTGTTTTAACTCAAGTGTGATGGATTTTACACAGAGTGTTTACAACTAGCAATACTGCTTCAAGTCCTGGTGAAGTTAGAAGATCAAGAGCCTTAAACAAGGCATGTGCTACTGGACCTTTTTTCTTACATTTGCTTTATAGTTCCTTATTTTGACATGACACTTTTCTTGGAGAAATCTCATTAAAATGTTGGGGTTCATGTCATAATACGTTAAAAAAAAAAGTCCAAAAAAAAAAAAAAAAGAATTTGCATTTTTATTGCCAGTACTCTATTTATTCTGAAGTACTTACCTTGATGGATAATTATCTTATCAACAGATATCTCTGCAGATGCAAATGTTGAGTTTCATCAAATAAGGTCTTGCTTTATCACCACTACTCATATTGAACTGCTATGATTTAATTTAAGTGAACATACATAGTTTTCTGCACAGACTAGCAGTTTTAAATTCCTAAATCATTTCTGGAGCTTTTATATGTATTGTCTCCATTTTTTAATATATTTTTTTCTTATATATATTTTTTAAATAAAGAAAACCATCAATAAAAATGTAAATTTACATCATACAAAAATGTAAGAAGAGTTCATGTTTCTATGATGTAGATTTTTAAGTAATTCTATTATTTTCTTCACTAAGAGTAAGAACAGAGTTACCTACATTAAATTACATTAAAATACATTAAAAACAATAAATTCATCAAATTGCAGCACAGCACTAAAAGGTCAGACATGGAAGTCATTTTTGCCTGATGTTTTCAATTTCCTATCAAAAGATTTCAAAATTATTGATTTATCTAAGGTTCTTTGATGATGTGCAATTTTGAGTGTTTTAAACTTGTTGCGGCCAATAAGGTCATGATGACCTCTCTATATATGTAAGTCCTTTTTAAATGAAGGGCATGGGTCAAATGGTCTTTTGTTGCATTTCCTAGCCTTGATGTACAATATACAATACATTTCACAAGGTGAACTGGTATTTCACTACTTTTCCATTAAAGCAATTTATCCAACTTCAAATGAACTTGTAAATACAAATCAGTTGTTTGACACATGACATTCAAATCAGTATAAGGCCCATAATCTAATCCATGATTATCCTTGATCGCAAATAGTATGGGCCATGTGTTCCTGGGTGTCAGTGCATGAACCTTTGGGATAGTTATCTTTCTTTGCAGTCTGCTTTCTGTCATGCAAAGACACTTTGTCATACTTACTGTACTCAATACATCTGTTTAATCCACAGATTTTTATAAGAAATGTTTCAGTCAAATATTCATAAACTACATGCATATGAGAGAAAAATGCTGTTCCCAATTTTGAGGTAGGATAAAAGTCAACCTTAGATACAGCTGAGCACAAGGTCTGTGGGCACTATGTTTGATATATTCAAAATATAAATACACACACATACACGCACATTCCCATCTATCCTTTATCCATAAAGATATTCGTTTGCATATGACCTATTTTCACCTAAAGAAAAAGACTGGAGTGGATGGGAAGTCCAAAAAGATCAAAAGCACAACAGTAGTTCCAAAAAAATTTGAATTGTTTTGTTATAAAAAGATGTTATTCAGCCAAATATTTGTTGAATGCAATCACCGGGGAAAAGGAGCTGCACATCAGACTCATTTCAATACCTTAAAAGACCCAGGTTAATTGAAGATGTTCAACATATTTTGACAAATACATTTAATTTTCAATAAGTTTACATTAGGCTGCCACATCCAGCAGCCCATCTCCATGAAAACCACCTGGGACAAAGCAGGCCATGAATGCTCTCTCATTTTTATGAGGTGTCCATTATGGTGACGTGAACATTTGCAGTGGAGGGAAACCACTGACCTGATGACACATCTCTTAGCAAAAAAATGTGATTAGATATTTCATATTAGGCTCAAATCTATCTAAGTGTTCCACCTATTTGATGAATTCTCATCATTTTTACCAGCAGAGACTGCCACATTGTGTGTCAAATACATTGTTGTAGATGGGAACACAGATTTGAAAAAGCCAAGCAGCAGCACATCAGCCACTGAAAGCAAATACTATCACTAACTTTATCTTGTTCTTTTCTCACCATGAGTTTTTTATACATGAGCTAAAAGATCTAACCACCAAGGTGAAAGCAGACAGCCGCATTCCTCTGAGAAAGGGTGCTAAAAAGTTTTTTTGTTGTTGTTTTTTTTTCAGCCTGACTTTTTTTTTTTTTGGTAAACCTATTGGAAATTAACCATTGAAAGAAGGACCACAAAGTCATGATATGTAGCTGCAACTACAACAAAGCATAAAAAATACATGCTATAGATTTATAAGTTTAGTGCACTTTTACATAGAATTACAATGTCAGTGCTATGAGTATGTTTGATACAGCCTAGAGGTATAGACAATGCTGTTCATCTCTAATCTGTGCTAAGGAACATTTATGAACAACGATAATTAAATAACTTGGTGAGACCCTCCTCTTTAGTTCAATTTTCATCTCAAGTTCAATTGCTGCTTAGGTACATTTATTCATTAAACGCTTAAATTATGTTAAAGAACTTGTAGCCCACTTCTCATTTTTTGACTGAAGCATATAAGCTCTCAAAAACACATTTTTGAGGCTATTTTCAGCTACATGCTGAAAATATTAGTTTTCCCAAATCACAACTGGTTAGAACTTCCCAAGTTACTGAGTTAGTCTTAGGTGATCTGGGGCTCCCCTAACTAGTTCATCTGCCACATGCACTGCAGAACAATCCCTGTTAAGGAAGAACTTAGACTGTGAGATTGGATAAAAAAGTTTGAGTTAATAAATCCATTGTTATTACACATTTAAAGTTTTGAAGCAAAATTTCAACATCACTCATCATAAGGGAACTGTTATTTCTGAACTGAGAAAATGGCCAATGGCCATTTTAAATGGCCAATCCACAACTGTAAGCCCTGTAAAGACAAACATATTTAAACAAAAATGTGCTCACATGTTTTTTGGGACTTTAAGACTGTTGCCCTGCCAGGTAACTCATTTACAGTTAATAAACCAGAAGGGAATGATATAAATACAAAATATATAGAAGAGGGCTAATTTTATTAGATCTTCACTTTTCCTCCATACAATACCTAATAATAGGAGTCTGTGATGCGCCTCATACTCATGAACCTCATGCTGCTGTATCCCATGTTACTGAAGCTTCTGTACTCTCCAGGCCTGAAGTAATACATCCTGCCTCTGTAGTGGGGCTGCTAATACATGAGCCAGTGGCCGTCCATCACATGGCCGGACATACAGTTGGACATGCGGTCGCGGTCCATGATGGAGTCACAGTCGTCCATCAGCTCATACATCTGACCTCCAAAACTCTCTATTTCATAGATCCTCATTCTGAAGGCACCTCTGTGCTGTTGATTGACACAAAATGATGATTATTAATCACATTTGAACATCTGATAACACTGATCCTGCAACTATACTAATCTATATATTCAGAATGGTGGTGGAGCAACACTTGTATTAAATTCAGTTTAAAATAATCTGCAGGAATCACAGAGGGACACCAGACTTTTAGAATCTACTTTTAAAATAATCTTTCTTGGTAGATGAATGTGTTTATTGAAAGTGACCTCATTGCTTATTCTTAGCATTGTTTAGTTTTCCACTTTGTCAGCATTTCATAGGTATCATGACATTTCTGCAGACCTTTGTCATACACATTTAATCTGAAACATTTAAATGTGTATGTGAATTCTAAGCTTTTTACATTTTAACTGGTAGAATTTGTCTTCAAATAAATGCCAACATGTATTCTGAACCGGCCTGTGGCACATGACTAAGTTTCAAGCTAGCAAAAAAGTATTTAAAAGAAAATCTGGGGGCTTTCTTATGATTTCCTGCTGATTGATTTACATTTGATTTGAAGTTATCATTACCAATCCGGGTAGAAATAACAATATGATAATGAGTCTCCTAACCTATAAAGACAGATTCAGTACATGTAACTTTTAATGTCATTGGCTCAATATGATAAACCATGAAATATTTTAATATGGAAATGTCCTTGTTTGTCCTTGATAAACTGGAGCTGTGAGAATAGAACTGTGGTAAAAATATTTTTTTGCATGTTACTGCTATCGCAGCTGCTAGAATTTCCCCTCAAGAATAAATAAAGTACAATATTATTTTATCTTATTAGACTTTTCTTGTTTTTTGAAAAGTCAAAATAACCATCAGAATGAACTATATCCACTTATAAATTCTTTTTTTTTTTTTTAAAAATCAATCCTTAAAGGGTTGTCCTTAAATAATTCTTATCTATGCTATCACCTGCACTTGGACTGATTCTGTTTTGCTGTAGTAAGAATCTTCTTGTCTATCATTATTACTACTATTATTGCTTAGACTGATAGCTGTAATCATTCTATTATATTTGCATGATATATGGTGAAATGTTTGGTATTAGTTTGTTGACCCATCAGTGCTTTCTTTCTCTTGGTATGGGAGGGTGTGTGTGGGCCTTTCATTCGTTTATTTACACTTAACGAATATACTGTTAACTATTTGATATTAGGTTGTTAGACCATAAAATGTTCACTATCATTCACTGTCATTTTGGCTGCGAAGAGTGATCTGGCCAAGAAGAACATTCACAAATGATATTTCACCCACTGCTTTTCACACCTACATATCCAATTCCCTGCACAATCCCTCTACCAACACCCAATGTGTTCAGCTCACAAATGCTCTGGTAACCAGTGCCTATTTTCTTCTGACAGTGTAGAAGTGTCTCAAAGAGGAATAGAACAAGTGGAGAACCATGGTATTTTCATGAATTTGCCTGCAACTATGCAGGCGACTCATCAGTGCTATAAGGTGGTGCCACTGACATTCAAACTTGGAAGCCAGTCTAATTTCCACCCAACCAGTCACCTTTCACAAATGATTTCTCTTTAAATCTATAAATAAAATTTACCAGTCTGTATTCAACTTAATTGTCTCTATATGAACAGAAATGCTATAACTGCATGCTGCCATAATCATTTCTATTGTTTTAAGAGCACTGTGAAAACAGCTGAAGAGTTTCACTACTGAAACCAAACTGTGTCACAAAACCATGCAAAAGTAATTAACTGTTCAATACCAAATGTCAGTGTTCAGATGAAAAGGAATAAAAATTGTTTACATGGAAATCATACAACAGGACCTGATGCATTCACTCATGCCCATTCGCATATAGTCAGAATACTCACCCCTCCTCGCAAAGTACTGGGTTCCCATGTAGTTTGAATGGTCATGCAACATGAAACAGCCACTCTCCATTCTGCAAGAGCGGCTGTGGCTCAGTTAAGTGGTCAACTCTGAGCAGTCACTACTGCATTCATAAGAGAGACCCTGGAAGTTCTTATCCTCGTAAAAGATGATCTGAAAACACAAAGTGTTACTGAACATCAAGCTGCAGTAATGAAACTCATGGCCTACGGTGGGGTAATGAGTTTTATGCATTAAAAAGATAAATTGTGTGTTTAGAATGAAATGTCACTTACTTTGCCCATGGCTGTAATGGCTGTCAATCTGTCTCAGGATTGCACAGTTTCTATACTGACCTCTCTCTTTTATACTTGACCTGACGACCAAAGAACATGTGTGCCTATTGTGTAAAATCCTGACTGAGCAACATAACATAGCAGCCAGTCTATACAGTACAATTCAAAGTGGCCTCTAAAGAGTTATTTGCCATTTCAAACTTTTCTGAGTTGAGGCCCATGAGTATATTGTTCCATTCAAAAGCAGAGGAGAAAATTCTTGTGCCTCTCATACAGCAGAATGAACATAGGACGCTCAATGTTTTTGTGTGTGTGTGTGTGTGTGTCAGGCGAATGAAGAAAACAGTTGGGTCAAAATAGTACAGTACTCTCTGGTTTCTCGACCACCTGTGTTATTCATTTGTTTTTTGTATATTACTGTATATTACTACTGTGTGCTGTTTTCACTCAAAACTGTTTTTGTATACTTATATTTTTAATCCTGTCAGCTGGAATTAAAAAATGACCACAAATTTGGGCGTATAAATTGCAATCTAGGCATAAAACAATTCTTCACAATTTTTGAGCACATGATTCCAACAAAAAACTCAAATTATCCACCAGCGTAAAGCAAGTTAAGTTCTGTTCCTTGTAGATGAAATTTTAACCCTCAAACTTATCTTATCACACTTTCTTATCCTGCAAAGTTTGAAGCTAATAAGCAGAGCAAATGATCAAGCCGGTTTAATTCAATTTTAAAAACTGCTAATCCATTTGAACTATCTACATGGAAAATTAAGTGAAAGGGGTGTGCCCTAATTGGGTACACCAAGATTTTTCAGCAGCTATGAGGAAAAATGTTATAAAATACTGTGTGTGTATACCAACAGTTTTGATTAATATGTGGTTAGCTCTTGGTTAGTTTGGTTAATTCATGACACTCAGATATCCATTTAGTGCATCAGCAGTCCTCTAGCGTAATGGCAATTCAAATATCCACACGCCATGAAATGAAATTTCAACTATGAGACCCAGGTCAGGGACTCTTGACAGATTCTTTCTCTCTGTGTGAGTATGCAATGACCTTTTGTGTTGTGCTAAAGTGCAGCACAACACAAAAGATGGCAAATTAACGATTACAGGGTTTATTGGGACAATATCATAGACTACCTCAAATGGCACAAGCAGCTCTGTAGAACAGTTATAATCCAGAGACCATAATTAACACTGAGAGACACCATGGTTATACTCAAAATAATCAAATAGAGGTGCCTAGTCATCATTGATGCAAAGTAGGTGTAACTGTTGCAGCCAGTGAAAAAGTTCAGAACTACTGTTGATATTCAGATTTGTAGGGTAACTACACATCTGGGAAATAAAACACTTATTTGAAATACACACAGGATATACGAGAACGTAATACAACAGAGAGTAGCTCAGTATTCTAAAAGAGCAAGTGTCAAGGATGACAGTAAAAAAAACTTACTTGGAGAATTACAAGAACACATCAGCCACGCATTGCGTAGAAAATAAATATATCCAATTACGACAAATATCATAAATAGAGATATTTCTCACCAATGACAGGAAAAGAGTTTGTGCTTCACGTTGCTTCTCCTAGCGTCCGTGCCCCGCGCAAAGCTGAAGCGACTGGCCCTGAAACGACCTCAAGCGTTTGTGCTCGCTTTTTTGGGGGACGCTGACGTGGAAGCGTCAGCTCGAATGAGCAGCTCCGTACGCTCGTGCAAACTCTAAATACTTGCGGTTGAATTTAACGAAAGTCGCTACTAACTGTTTCTCAACTTATTCAGAACCACAAAACACATTTACGGATAACCAGTCGTATCACGTAAGATATAGTCAGCACTGCGCCTTTCCTTCTCGCGACAAAAAATCGGGAATAATCGGTAATTCCCAATGATTTCAGGGGAGTCAAAGAGTAGCTTGATCATTGAAGTTTTCTCGAATTTATTTACAGGATTAAGTAAAACCAAGTAGCTAAATTTCATACAATTCGCCGATAAAACAAATGCAGTCTGCTACCTCAGTCATCCTCTGGAGATGTAAAGTACACATATCGTTGCACTAAACGATTCATGCAATTCTGCACCAGTCAGGGGCTCGCAAACTTCGTGGGTGTGAACAAAACCATACTGCACTGTATGAGTGTTTGTTCTGGACAACTAAATGTAATGTGTAATGTTGTTACCAAGCTCGCTAACTCGCGGGAATTACTGCGAGAACACCAGACCAATTCCGATTATTAATTACTTAAAACTGATTAACTAAACTGTTTAGCCAAAGGCTCTTTTTTGCTTGAATATTCTTTATGATGATGTAAGGTATAGAAAGAAAGCATCTCTTTTAACATGATCTTGGTCAGTCTCAATATTATGCTTTCAAGTGCACCCTGTATTTATCAGATAATGGTAAATGTCAGAGTGGGTTTCCTATGGTGACATCTTTTAATCAGAAGAAAAATAATACTGCCTGACAATTTTGTTACATGAGTCCGGCAAACAATAATGTTCTTTAATGTTTAATTTTGTAGTCATATCTTCTTAATTAAGCTGTTGGGAGACTCAAGTAATAGGAAGTTGTTGTTTGGTTTCTAGTCAAGATTTTCTTTAAAAATGGTGCGCTGTAAGTTTTCAGTCGTTATTGCTTTGCCCATTGACAGATTCTACAAAAACAAAGCACTTGATAAGAATAGTGCTTCATGTATCGCTCTTATAAATTTGTGTTCTGACCCCATGAAAGAGATATCAAATATTGAGATGTGGACAAACCTCAATATATAATATATCATGTGGGCTTACAGTAACATTTGACATGTTCAATTCAATCTGTTAGAAGCCATTTTTCTATTTGAAGAGGATTGTACGGTCCAAGGACACTACTTAATCGTTGAGAATTTTTGCAGCTTCAAATGAAAAGAAAGACCATGATCTCAACAGTACTACTCTACAGTGGTGAGAACCACTCCTCAAGGTGAGGAAACAATATTTACATAAAAACACGATTGTTGTATTGTTGGATTCTGCTGGGCAATAAGTGCCCTTTGTGCGTCAGCATGACAATCTGTCTCTTGATATCGCCCAAAGGGTTCAGTCTCTGTTAGGCATGCTGGTGGCAGCATCAGGTTCTAGAGATTTTTCTCATTAGGTCTAGAGAACTTTTAAGGATGGAAATGAAAATGTATAGAGCCGAGTACAGAATACAATTTACCAGTTAATTGTGCAGTACTTGTCTTATCATCTGGGGATCGTTTAAACTTTTCTTTCTTTCACTATCTTAAACAATTGACATTGAATGCAACTGTCTGAATGAAACTGTCTCATAACTCACAAGTCATTAGGGTGTTATTGACAGCCCTATAACTGAATTGTTCAAATCCAAAATATAATACTGAAGCCATCTTATAGGATTGATGATGGTGTTTAAGTTGGTTTTAAATGCCACCTCTCAGTGATATGGAGAGCTGAGCTACTGCCCTATTCTTGTTGTTACTTGCATTGTAGAATCCCATGATAGAATAGAATCCCATGATTGCCCACACACACTGTGGACAGTGAGCAGTGAATTTATCCTCTGCATTTAACCTATCGTCACACACCGGTAGTGAACACACACACACCAAGCACAACAGCAGTGGGCAGCAAACCTGTGCCCGGGGAGCAGTTGTGGGTTAGGTGTCTTGCTCAAGGACACTTCAGCCATGGACATTTCCTGCTGGTCCTGGGAATTGAACCGGTGACCCAAGCCACAAACCCGATTCCCTAACCTCTAGGCCACAGGCTGCCCATTGTTAAATTACACTGCAGTTCAAAAGTATATGAAAAATGAACAGTGGCTCTACCAAGAAATAAAAAAATGAGGTTTTTGTTTTTAAGATTAAAAAAAAAAGTTTATTAAAACTATTTTTTCAGCAGAAAGAATACATCTAGAAGTAGGAATCCATGATGCGCCTCATACTCATGAACCTCATGTTGCTGAATCCCATGTTGCTGAAGTTCCTGTACTCTCCAGGCCTGAAGTAATACATCCTGCCTCTGTAGTGGGGCTGCTCATACATGAGCCAGTGACCATCCATCACATTGCAGGACATGCAGTTGGACATATGGCAGCGGTCCATGATGGAGTCACAGTCGTCCATCAGCTCATACATCTGGCCTCCGAAGTTCTCCCTCTCATAGATCCTCATTCTGTAGGATCCCCTGTGCTGTTGAGGAGCATATACACATTGTATTAGTTGTCACATTTTATTACTCACATTGTAACCGAGTCTCACAGGGATTTACACCATTTGTAGGAATGTCGATTTTTACTCCTGGGCACAAAAACTCGCCGCTTGGAACTCACTATCACAATATAAACCTTTGGTGGGGTGAGTTTATTAACAGTTCGCATTAATCCGCCATCCACTTCTTCTGTCAGGGAGGTATGAAGTTGGCAAAACAAACTGTACAGAGACGCGTCAAAATAATTTTTCATGATAAGGACGAGGATAAAGTCATCGGGTTAACAGATAGACATTAAGCATTGACCTTTCTGAATGCCTAGTCAAATAAGCTTAGTTGTATTCTTTTTCTAAATACAGAAGTAATTCATTTGATGTTTTCTGTGATTCTCTACTGTATAAAGTGATCATGAATGCTAACTAGGTAAGATGCTAACAGAATGTGCTAAGATGCTAATATGCTAATTATGTAAGATGCTAACCTCCGGAAGCTGGCAAATCAGCAACTGGGGGAGTTGCGAACATTTTGTGCCAGGATCGTGATAGTGAGTTCCAAGCGACGAGTATTTGAGCCCAGGAGTAAAACTGACATTTGTACAAATAGCACAAATCCCTGTGAGAATGCGCTCCACATTGATACCAACACAGTTAGACCAAATCCAGAGAAAAAGCACACGCAAATTATAATGATGATCTTACCATAGGGATCATACGGCAGGACCTGATGCAGTTATTCCATCCAAACATACTCATGTAGTCAGCATACTCGCCCCTCCTCATGAAGTACTGATTACCCATGTAGTTTGGACGGTCGTAGACCATAAAGCAGCCGCTCTCCACCCTGCAGGAATGGCAGCGGCTCATGTAGGAGGACATGTCAGCGCAGTCACTCATACATTCGTATGAGCGACCCTGGAAGTTCCTCTCCTCGTAAAAGATGATCTGGTGAAGACACAGTCAAGAAAATAATAAAAAAAAAGAAAGAAAGAAAATTGACAATTACCGACAGAGAATTCATTTCCACGACTAATTTCCTAATATTGTGGTTCTAAATATGAATATTATTTGAATCAATAGACTTTGGCACAGTAGTGAATTGTTGCAGGGAACACTAAATTAATTTTTTTTTTAAATTTTCCATATCTCAGCTTACCTTTCCGTGCATGTTTACAGTTATGTTGAGCTTTGCTGTCACTAGGACAGTCTGCTGCCTTTTTTATACTTGATGTGACACGCAAGGAATCTGCTCCTATTGTATGAAAAGCCTTAGTCAGCTGCATGCCTTTGTGAGTTCTACAGTTTGTTACTGGGAACACGGAATGGTTATTATTGAGTCTGGTGTGAGAGAAAATGAGAATATTCTGCTCTAAAAGAAGCTGTGTTGGCAACCATTTATTCTCTTCTTACAGCAGGCGTTATACCCAGTACGCCAGTGTAAGAGAGAATGAGATACCAGAGCACAAAAATTTTGCTGTGGTGTTCCTTTTTTCAGGGACTGTAACATACACCATGTAAATGTTTAAAATTGTCACATTGAACGCAAAGAGGAAAAATAATAAAGAAAATAATAATAAAGTAATAATAATAATGATAATTACGGTTTTGGTTTTATTAAAAAGAAATACAAATCAAATTGACACAGTTGAGTAAATAAAAAATGTGGATGACATTCAGCATTATATTTGCTTGGTCAGTGGATTTGTTTTTTTTTGTTTTTGTTTTTTCTTCTTCACAGCAGAAATCAGTGGGAATAGGTTAATATCTGAAATTTGCAGTATTTCTACTTGTAACACTACTGCACACTCTATGTTAATCTCAGAATGAAAAAAATATTGTTTAAATGTATATTTATATATATTTTATGGGTGTTTCATTCCCTTAACCAGATTGACAGAGTTGGTATACGTTGGTTTTCACAATAGTGGTGAAAAATAATGACAAAAATGGCTGATGACGTAATCACTCTACTGCAACTTAAGAATGACCTCTATTTTTTTAAATTAAGTTTCAATCAGGAGCATTACAACCCGGCTTGAACCAGGTTTCATTGAAGACACAGTGATAAAAGGTGGCATGATATAGAAAACTCAGTATTAATTAAACTTGAACAAGATTAAACAAACAAACAAATAAACTTAAAAAAACTCATGGGGTGCCGTAACCTATAGGGGTGTTGCTTGGTGTTGAACTGTTCACACAATTATCTTTTTTGTTCCAAAGCTTTCAAAAGATCTTAAGAGTGTAAGTAAAATTCCTTGACATCACATGTAGTACATCAGTCTCATAGGGCAATCTTTCTTTTATTATTTAATTTTGTACAAAGATAATATTTTGATACATGAACAAAGTCTCCAGCTTTGATAAAAGTAATAATAACAAGCACTTTAATGTTACAACACTATATGCATAAAAGATATATGCAGTAGAAAATCATTTATGAATTAAAAAATGTTCACAACAGGCATTCTTGATATAATCTACTTATTTTTTATGAATGCGTACATAGAGGCAAATGTGTACTCTGGGCAAATTAATATAATTAGGGAGTGTGGATCATTTCAAGGAAACAAATATTATTCTAATGTTCAAGCCTTTAGTCTTTAAATTCGCGATGACTCCAGGCATAATTATTTGCTGTAATCTGCAGACTTACAGAAAAATGTGAAGCCTTTTAAAGAGGCCTCCCATTTGTACAAAACAAACATGACAAGTGAAGGAACAATGCTATTTTCCACAGATTTTCTTATTAAGACATGATTACATAATTTGCTCATTACCTAGCACTGTTTCACAGTATGTTTATTACTGTAACTGTAGTATTTATGTCACTATGTGTCATTATATATCATATACATTGCAAATACAAATGCTGAAAAAAAATCATATCTGTCATATTTAAGAGGGCCATAGTCAGGTCACAAAATGTGTTCGTTCTGCTATGACATAACATAGAGGTACATGCTACACCTATATCATTTTAATGCTTGTTTTAATGGTGATGGTTCATATGAGAACATTCTCACAATAGTAGGATGGCAAAATCCTCAAGTAATATCAGTAACAGATAAATTACAAGTCCATGTAGTGATCACAAACACAGAAGAAGCTGCTCTGTGCTCTTGTCCCATTGTCCAGTTGTACTTAAAAATTCTGTAAACTAATCAAATTATTTAGGGATAGGAGAGCAATTTCATGTGGGCCTATATGAAGGCAAAGAACGAATCCCTTGGTCACATAAACTATACATGATCTGCTTGTCAGACAGTTTTAAGTTAAAGTCATGGTGTTATCTTTATCAGTGTCACTTGAACTTAGATGTGTTTGGCATTGTCTACACATCATCCATTATATGTGAAACCTGTACTTTAACCATGTCTTTTCTCATCAGCATTGCTTATACATCATCCATTGTGTATGAAACCTGTATTTTAACCATGTCTTTTTACATTATGAGCTGTGTAGCATCATGAAGAAATTAAGCAAGCTGAGTGGTCTTTTTAGCTCTGTTTGCACTGCAACTCTTAGTCATCTGGTTGGAACTTAATCAGATAGTAGGTTAGGAGAAAAGGATTCTGTTGTCTTTCCCATTAGAGCATTAATGTTTTCTACAAATTCCAGCCCCGAATGACAAATGCGATGACACTGTGATTAATGAAAATAAATGAACTTTATTTCTCCTACATTTGAAAGAACATAGGCAGTAACATAATTTTCCAATTTAAACAAAATTCTTTAATGAAAGTTCTCTTTTCTTTCAATCATTAGGGCCAATGTTTTTCTAATACCAAGAATCCATGATACGCCTCATGCTCATGAATCTCATGTTGCTGAATCCCATGTTACTGAAGTTTCTGTACTCTCCAGGCCCAAAGTAATACATCCTGCCTCTGTAGTGGGGCTGCTCATACATGAGCCAGTGGCCGTCCATCACGTGGCAGGACATGCAGTTGGACATGCGGTAACGGTCCATGATGGAGTCACAGTCGTCCATCAGCTCATACATCTGACCACCGAAGTTCTCCCTCTCGTAGATCCTCATTCTGTAGGATCCCCTGTGCTGTTCAGGAGCAAGTATACACATTGTATTAGTTGTCACATTTTATGATTCACAATCATACCAACACAGTTAGACCAAATTTAGCCCAAAAATTTCATGCAAATTATAATGATGACCTTACCATAGGGATCATACGGCAGGACCTGATGCAGTTATTCCATCCAAACATACTCATGTAATCAGCATACTCTCCCCTCCTCATGAAGTACTGATTACCCATGTAGTTTGGACGGTCGTAGACCATAAAGCAGCCGCTCTCCACCCTGCAGGAGTGGCAGCGGCTCATGTAGGAGGACATGTCAGCGCAGTCACTCATACATTCGTATGAGCGACCCTGGAAGTTTCTGTCTTCATAGAAGACAATCTGTAAAAAAAATACAGAAAACAAACAGAATAAGACCTTTCATCTCAAAATGTCAGCAAGATTGATTAGTCCGTCAATACGAGAAATTAATCTTCGTCATAACGAAGCTTACCCTGCCCATGCCCATAGTGGTGGTAGTCATTCTTCAGCTGCGTTGGTGGTGCTGGTACTGCTGCTGCTGCTGGTACTGCTGCTCACTGACATCCTGCCTGCTTTTACCCTTTCTTTTATACCTGACCAAACCCAAAGAACACAAGCTCCATGTTGTTACATCCTGACTCAGCAGCACTGTATAGAGGCCCATTGTATAGAGCTGAAGTGCTTCCACTACATTTCCTTTGAACTCATTCTCTAGATTTTGTATCTTACACCATATCGTTTTTGAGAATTTATACTGTACAACTGGATATTTCCTCACGTCCCTTCTCCTCAATACTCTGCACAGTTAATATTTTAAATGGAAGTAATATGATTTAGTTATGTGCAGATAGTTGATTAGTAATTCATTGTTTGGTTTATGTTTTTACAAAAAAAAAAATCTGATTGTGCTTTTGACTTACTCGTTTAGATTTGTAATCAGTGGCCTACTCGCCACGGAAGTGTTTAAGTGCACATACTTTAGTCCTTAATATTTCCTGGAATCAAATGTGGTGTGTGTGTGTTAATGTAGTTTCCTCATTTTAAACCACAATGAAATGTAGAAATTAGAATTAATCATGCTTGCAAGGTGAACACTTACTTTAAAATAACATTGTTGAAAATTGGTGTCAGTATTTATTGCACAGCAGGTGTAATCTAAAATATAGGATCATTAGGCCGGGGATACGAGAGGGCAGCTAACAGGATTTCTCTAAAATAGTGACCCACTTTCAAATAAACAATACGTTTATCTAAAATGCATATATATATATATATATATATATATATATATATATGCATTTTAGATAAACGTATTGTTTATATATATATATTTACATAATAAAATAATACTGCGAGATCAGAGCCTACCACATCTGGGTCAGTTTTAGTGGAAAGAATGTAATCTAGGCAGGATGAGCAGTGCAAGTTACTTTAAACATCAAACGCACTTTGGATAATTACTGTGCCATTTTAGCGATTTAACAAGATAAGAGGTATACAATCTATATGTGAAGAGGGAGTGTAGCTAAATTTACAACTGGTTAACTGAAGGTATTCTTCATAGCTTTCGTATTTATTTAAATATTCCCAGGTGAGCCGCCACGTTCTCCCAGGTGTGAAATCTCCGTCTGACACTTCCGTCCGAGTGAAAGCTGCACAGACTTCCCACACATGTAGCCTAAAAACTTGCAGCTAACCTCTCAGCAGTTTATACTAACACAGCCATAGAAACCTTTTTAGGAGCTGCGTGGCTGTGCAGAATTCACACCTTGATCAGGTTGCTTTCGTAGAGTCACGCAGCTGCCCTACTCTGGAGAAGATGTGGCCAACAGGGTTTTTGTATTGTCTTATAATTTGACTGAGCTGCAGAACGGGTCTATATAGGTAGGGATTCACAATTTTTAAGGTAGCAGTAAAATAATATCCAAGACGATATATAGTACCGACTTTACCTGGTGTAAAATCTAGTCTAGGTTTGTCTTTTCTTTTGTCATTTTTGGAGAACAAGACGTGAATAGGCTATTCCTCCTTTAACTGATCAAAATAGCTAACTTATACACACTTATAACTGATACATACAGTTTTTACAGAAGGAATATTCTGGCAGTGGTCAGGAATATTGGCTATTTCATAATTTAGTTGTGAAAGACATTATTCAGCCATAAAGAATTCAGTCAGTAATGGTTCTGGCAGAAAACCAAAATTTTTCTAATTTATCAGTTACTGTGCTAAAGAAAGAAATACAAGTAGGCTTACAAACTAACTAACCAGCTAACTAACTAACCAACAAAATATATTACACAGGCTGAGCTAATGAATAATTTAGACACTGTTCAGCAAGTTTTCACTGCTCCACAAATCCCAGATTTATAACTCGGGTTATTCCAGAAATTGAAGTCTGACCTTAGACCAAGTCTGACCTTGAGCAAACTATCAGCGTCATACAAAGAGAAGGCACATAACTGTAACAGAATTAATTTTAACTGACTAAATCATCCTAAAGGCATTAATTGTTATGTGGACATTCTTGTTAGATGTTTGCGAAGCCCTTGACATTTTTCTGTGTGTGTTTGCTGTAATTTTTAGGCTTGGAAATACGTTTATCAGTGCAGAAGACATGCTTTCTCTAGACAAACTGTCGTAAAGACTTGAAGACTTTATATACTGATGATACACTTCACAGTTCACAATTCTCACAAAAAAGTAATAAACACAACAGTATTTTGTCATAAGAGAAAATAAAAACTTCTCATCAAAAGAGAATGAGTTTTGACAGTGCCTCATAATTAGTATACAACATTCTTCTTCTTCTTCTTCTTCTTCTTATTAAAATAATATTTATATATGTATGTGTACACGTATATTGTTCTTTATTCAGTTTCTTAATATTCCAGTAGTTCATTTTCCAATTTTATTTCCAGTTTTGGTCTTTTCTCTCATTTCATACTGGATACATTGAGAGAGGGATTTTTTTTTTAACTGTTATTATACTTAACATATTTGTTCACTTAAAAAGGGAAATAATTCAACAAACACAGATTTCCAAGCAACACACTGTCCTATGTGGCTACTTTATCCTGTATGGTTTTATGACTTATTTGACTACTTCATGACTAGCCTGTTATAGCACATTTTTTTTATATCAGTAAAGAGACAGACAGTGTATTTTTAAATGATAATGCTGGAGGGAGCATAGAGATTTTGCTCCAAAATTAAAAATGTTTGAATCAGCCGGCAACTTGTTGAAATGAATTTGTCATTTTTGGTGAGCTGCCAGTGTGGCATAACGAAAGTCATCTCCTACCTTGCTGCATGTACGCTTGAAAGTCGCTACCTAACATACAGCAAAAGCAAAGGGTAAGTGTAGCTTCAAGAGTTGCTTTTCAATTTGTTTTAACATCTCCTGAGGCAGTTATTACAATTTAAATAGTAATAATTCAGTGTCATTTTTCATTTTTGAGTGAATACAAGAATGAAATTCCAGTCTTGATATATATGTGTGTGTGTGTGTTTGTGTGTGCGTTTGTGTGTGTTAATGTAAACTGAAATCATAGCTAATTGAAAAGCAAACAAAATTGGACACTTGATATTAATGGCTGTGAAAACATTCCAATATTGATTTGCACATTCTGACGTTCAGACAGTCAGGGCCAGTGTGGTGATATGTGATAATATAAAATGGGATATAATCACAAGCCACAAATGAATCATTACAGCTCTGTGTGACAGACCTATATATTTATCTTAACCTAAACTTGTTTAGGCTAAGATTTTTAATATGGGGGAAACATCAGATATGCTGAAATGATAGCTGCGCATCTAATGAAAACAATTCTGAAACAGTCTTTGCTATGTGAATAAATCTAAATATCAGCACAAAACTGAAATCTATGAACGTGAAGGCTTAATTATAAATGAGTCTTATGTCTTTGTAAAAGAGACATTACAGTAAGTTTGGGCATTAGTTCTATCATTTCTGTGGGGTTTTTTGGGGGTTTTTTTTGCATAGAGGTCATTATTAAACTTGATAGAGTTGAAGACATGGGACGTGTGTCCTGCAAACATATATTGCCTTCATACAGTTTTTCTTAGCAGAAACATTGGAGAACTATAATAATAATAATAATAATAATAATAATAATAATAATAATACTTTATTTGTATAGCACTTTTCATACAAAGAATGTAGCTCAAAGTGCTTTTACATATCAGCAGAAAGAAAATAACAATGATAATGATAATCATAAAAAGTAATAAAATAAATAAAATGGTAGTAAATAGACCACACAATAATAAAAAAAAACAAAACTGTCTTTATCTTGTATTCTGTGCCTGATTGTGTTGTTAATTTTTGATATCGGACATATATTGTGAAACCTGTCCAGATTTATGGTAGATGGATACAGTTTGGCCACCAGATGGAAGCAGATTCCCCGCCTCACTACTTTCAGTTAGACTGAGGGGAAATTTGCGTGAGGTATGCTAGAGGTAAATTGACTCAGTTTATTTCCAACATACCTCATGCAAATTTCTCTTTTCCTCCGATTAGACAAAGTCAGAGACATGGAACACTGTGCCGTGCCGGTGCCAGCTTTTTGGCACCAGCACCAGTATTTTTTCAGTGGAAAAGCGCGGCCCCAGTGCTCGCCTAGGCACCGGTGCCGGCACCGCATCAGTGGAAAAGGGGTATGTAAGACCAGCACAGGGCCCAGGCTGTGCCACTGGAGACATACAGAAAAGAAATAACAGATCAGTTTGTCAGTTTTGCCAAAATGTCTCAAACACAGAATTTATTTTTAGACATCTTCTTTTTGGTGTCAAAGGATGCTTTTTCCACTAATGTATTTTTCCCTCAAACAGTCTACCGTAGTGCCGTTGTTGTTGTTTTTTTATGTTAGATGACAGATGCTATTTATTGTTCTCCGTGGTACAGAACAATAAATATTAACACTTATCTCTGGATGAAAAATGCACAACCTACAGATGCCAGCATGAGCGACATTGTTGACTTGGATGCATTACAGTCTGTTAGTGTAAGCAACATCTAGGACTGTACTGAACATACATGTTGCATAAGACCACTAGTAGTTGCCTCAAAATATTGAGTGTTTGGTGGTTTGGAGAAATTAACTGACTATTGAAGCAACATAATCAAATAATGAATAATACATTAAGAAGCTATACTTTTTTGGTTAACATTAAATAACTATTTGAAATACTAAAACCAGGACAATGTTGGGCAAAATATTTTCTGTGAAAACAATCAGTAATAAATAAGCGACAGGCTGTTGAACCAGAAGAAATGAGTTATCAAATTTCATGTTATAAGTTTGTATATTCATATGAATTTGTCTTTGTAAGTATTCATGTATTCACTTATAAAATATTCATGTATTCATCATAACAGCAGTTAGGGCTGTCCCCAGGTAATGCAGGCTTTTGTTACAACTTGTCAGTTCATTCACTCATGTAAGACTGCAGTTCTTAAACTGGGCAGCTTAAACTGGGGCGCCTCTCCCAAAAAAATGGGAGAGGTCACGAGATGATTTTCTGTCTGACTGTATTAAACAGGGTATAAAAAAAAAAGAAAAAAGAAATGGACCGGATGCCCTTTCTACGCAAACTCAAACCTTGCCGCTTTATGAAAGAAAACAAAAACAAGCCGAATGCTTGCGTTGCTAGCCAGCTAAAACGAAAAGATGGACCAGTGGCTCCAGAAAAAGCCAGTGAAAAATTACGAAGAGCGGTCCACAAGTGGGTCTCTTGTTCCTACACGAGCATCCTCAGGTGGGATGGTCCTACATAAGACTGGTGAGAGCAAGAAAGAGCCTTCCACTAAGCATAGGCACTATCAGAAAGAATATACAGCATAAGATATGGCTTCACCTGCCAAGTCAAAAATAAAATGGACCACCCACAATGTGTGCTTTTCTGGTGATGTTCTGGCAAATGAGAATTTAAAACCAGTCAAAAAGAAGAGGCATCTTGTGGCTAGACATCCTGATCAAGCTCATAAACCCGTACATTTCTTTCAGCGAAAGGAAACTGAACTGCTTGCGCAAAAGACATAATACAAGGGCAAGCTACTTTACCTGCCAAAGCCCTAGCAACTTCATACGCCGTGGCACACCTGATTGCAAAAGCACGAAAGCCACATACCATTGGTGAAACCCTCATCCTTCCTGCGGCAATTGCGATGACAAGCGCAATGCACGGTGAGAAGATAACAAGTGCACTTATTCCCCTCTCGAATGACACCATCTCCAAACGCAGTGATGACATTGCTAGCGACATCAAACGTCAGCTCATAGAGCGAATGAAACAAAAATGTAGATTTTCTTTACAAGCAGACAAGTCCACTGATGTGTCAAATGTACATTTAACGGTGTTTATTCGCTACAGTCAAGAAGGGTAAGTCCATGAGGATGTGCTGTTTTGCTCTGTGCTGGAGGGAAGGTCATGGAGGGTGATGACACTTTCAACAAACTTAACAAGCTCCCTTAACTTGGGAAGGAAAGAGGTCAGGAGACTCGAACGATGTTTTTTGGGGGGGTCGCCAGACAAATAGTATAAGACTAACGCAAGGAATCAGGTATCAAGAGGGCATACACACCTGGTTTTCCAGACTCCAAATTAGTAGGTTGATTGAAAGGCTGATTCAAGTGGCTGCATTCTTGGGCTGAATGCTTTGACAGATTTTTGCCAAAGTTCTCATCTGTAGTAGAGGACATGTATAAACACCTTGGTGACAACGCATTCAGCTGGACTGAAGCTAGTGAGCTTTTTACAGTTGTTTACAGTTGTGTAGAAAGCCAGTCCGTAGTGACATTTCGTCCAAAATTACTTACTATACTGTATACAGATGTCTCAGAATAACTTTCAGTTATGTTAAAATCCCATTTAAGCTTTTTTATTCCCAATGGTTGTTAACACGTGCTATCTTTAAATCGCCAGAATGGCCTCATGCAATTTGCTGTCCTCCGCCCAGATGCTTCTCCAAGATACACAAATGATAAGAGTGCCAGTTGTCATGGCACTCCAGTTCACTTTGATTCACCTCTCAGTGGGCCTTCGCAGGAGATGAGCAATGAAGTTGTTGGCCTATTTGAGTATCTCAGCACTTCTGCTGTACAATGACTTTATTGCTTTATACTAAATAACCTGAGTATGCCTTTCACTGTGTCTACACTGGTAACCAAGATGAGCGTATAGTGTAGCATTACCTTACTTCCAAAAAACAAAACAAAAAAGTGAAACAAACAAAAAACCCTATATATTTGGTATTAGTTAACTAATGGCTCACTTATTTGTTAGTTTAGGTATTATTGCTATTATCTAGTCCAGGGTAAAAATAGACGAAACTGGTCTGAGGCAAGAGAAATTCTGCCATTAGAAACTGGATAAGTGAATGAAATACTTAATATAAGGTTTGACAGTTTCTGCATCTAGTAGAACTAGTTTTATTGAATATTGGTAAATTATGTGACATACTCTTTGTTTGATTATCCCATTCATCATTATATTCGGTCTATGAAGAATTAGGAAAGCCCAGTTTACTGCCAAGAATCTTACAGACAACAGCTCAGATTAAGAGAAATCTTTTATTGCATCTGATGTTCTAGAATTGAAATTAACAGGGATCCATGATACGCCTCATGCTCATGAATCTCATGTTGCTGAATCCCATGTTGCTGAAGCTTCTGTACTCTCCAGGCCCGAAGTAATACATCCTGCCTCTGTAGTGGGGCTGCTCGTACATGAGCCAGTGACCGTCCATCACGTGACAGGACATGCAGTTGGACATGCGGTAACGGTCCATGATGGAGTCACAGTCGTCCATCAGCTCATGCATCTGGCCTCCGAAGTGCTCCCTCTCATAGATCCTCATTCTAAAAGACCCAGTGTGCTGGAAATAGGTGTGGATTGGGCAAACAATTAGAATTTTAAAATATGAGACAGTGAAAAGCTGAGCATGTAGGTGTAACACACAGTTAAGTAATAGAACTCATGTTTGTAAATACACCATGGGAACTGTATTGTGAGAGCTAATGGCATTGCTCATCCCCCTGTACACAAATAAACATACTGTACAGATATTCACATTTTATATTTTCATTGTATCCCCCCAATAAGAAAAAAAAATAAAATAAAATAGGAGAAACCCTGCAACCAGACTGATGACCTTACCATTGGGATCATACGGCAGGACCTGATGCAGTTATTCCATCCAAACATACTCATGTAGTCAGCATACTCGCCCCTCCTCATGAAGTACTGGTTTCCCATGTAGTTTGGACGGTCGTAAACCATGAAGCAGCCGCTCTCCACTCTGCAGGAATGGCAGCGGCTCATGTAGGAGGACATATCAGGACAGTCGCTCATACACTCATATGAGCGACCCTGAAAGTTCCTGTCCTCGTAGAAGATGATCTGGAAAACAAAGGAAATGACTGGGTTTAATACTTTTTTGAATATAGATTTAGCGCAGTCATCCTGCTTGTACAGTATCTAAGCTAGTGCCGTAACATTATAATTTTTTTTTTCTCTTCCTAATGGGTACACTTACTCTGCCCATGGTGATTGTCTCTCAAGCTGTGTGGTTAGTGCAACACTGACACTCTGTTTTAACCCTGAAGCTACTTTTATATCTGACCAAACCTAAAGAGTATGTGCCCCCTATTGTTTGTAAATGCCTGACCCAGCAACACAAAATAGCAGCCTTTTGAGCGAGAAAGTGCTTTCATCACTTTTTTCATGTGCCTGTATGCCGTCTTTTTTCAGGTACTGTAAATGTGTCACATTTGCCCCCCCCCCCCCCCCCCCCCCCCCGCCTCTCTCTCTCTCTCTCTCTCTCTCTCTGTCTGTGTGTGTGTGTATAATTAATGATTATTACTGTTCTTGTTCTTCTTGTCACAACCTGTCCAAAGCAACATTTTCATGACTTTCATCTTTCAGTACATTCACTCATTTTACAAATGGAATGCTTTTTATTTAAAAGTTATCAGCTATTTTTAGAAGTACTGAGTTTGAGAAACTCAAACTTACACATCCGCAGTGATGCAAAGTAGTCAAATTAAATAAATACAAAAAAGAAAGAAAGAAACAGAACTGTCAGGAAGTAAAACAAAAAAACCAAAACAACAACAAAAAATGTTGTTGTTTTTTTTTTATTTCAGTTTCCTTTTGCAATAGTTTGTACAAAAGAAGAAAAAAATCTATGTCTGTATTACAACTTTACACAAATATGGGATTATATGACAGTAGTTGTTGTACAAAGCAAACTGCAGAGATTCAAATCACCAGATGTTAGTCATGTGGCAGAATGCCTGCTGCATCTTGTAGTAATTGTTGGAAAAACTGACACTATTTTTTATATCAATCTGGTACATCGCTGCAAAAAGTTCCTTAATTTTATATTTGGATTTCCAGTACTTGAAGCAGCAACTTAGTTATGAGGGGAAGTGAACAGAAATTTGTGCCTCAGGGGCTAAGTACATCTTCACAGTATTTGCACTTACACTAAGTAATTAATTTCACATTATGTCACAATGGGGATGTAACAAATAGAATATTTTCAAAAATTCATATCTCATCGTTGACTGCAAAATTATAATATGATTATCCTATGATTTGAAATTGAGACACTAAAAAGAAACTGAGCTGATCAAGATGAAATTGAACACTTTCCAAGCACCTATTAAACAACAGACTCTCTATTGTGCCCTTTCAGAAATAATAATATATCAGACTGCATTAGCAGTCACTGCATGATTGCCATTACCAATGTTGGTATAACTAACTCAGAAACAGAGAAATGAGGTGTCTTCACAGTTTGTAAAATGATGTCAATTGAGAGACATTGATTTGAAAACCATGACCATAAGTTTAATTGAAATGGAAGAAGCCTAGTATAAAATGAAGTATGTAATGTGATGTGGCTTTGGTAACTGTAATTGTGAAATTGTGATCTGCATCTGCAGCATTGAAAATTAGATTTCTGTTCTATGTTGATTTTGCATGACAAACAAGATGATACTTTCAGTATTCTTTTGCACTTGGTTTATTGTAACTCTGTGGTGTTAGGTGACATCACATTTTTTTTGGAAAATTCACTGCATGGTTTTATTCATGGTTAGTGCATGGAAAGGGTGTCACAGAAACAGTGTTGTAATGGGCACTATGACCATGTGTGAGCGTTGGTTTTTGAAATTCTTTGATAGATATCAATGTGCACAAATAAAATAGACTTGAAGTTGCACTATTTGATGCTATTGTGAAGCATAGTAAATTGTTTTCCATCAGTATTTAGCCATCTCTCTTCTCTTGGTAGCAGTGTCTGATTTTGAATCTCATAATGGCCAACAGAAAGATTTACCTATATTTTAGTTCCTGAAATTCAATAGACATTTAAATATGTTTTCACACAGTCTCATGTGTAATGAAACTCTTGAAACGGGCTCAGCTTTTAAAAAATGTCTCTTATTTTAAATTCAATTTGCTTGCCACATTATCTTCAACTACGTTTTTTGTTTCTTTGTTTGTTTGTGTGTTTTTTATCTGATAGTTTCATCAATCCATACATTACAATGGTGAAAATATTTTGGATTTCTTTTAGACTCTAATCAGGCAATATGAGGCTGACATAAAAATTTCACCCAACCAGTTGAATATTTTACTTGAAAAAAAGATTTTATTTAAAATCCACCATGAGAAGACATTAATAATTTAGAAGTAGGAATCCACAATGCGTCTCATGCTCATGAATCTCATGTTGCTGAATCCCATGTTGCTGAAGCTCCTGTACTCTCCAGGCCCGAAGTAATACATCCTGCCTCTGTAGTGGGGCTGCTCGTACATGAGCCAGTGGCCGTCCATCACGTGACAGGACATGCAGTTGGACATGCGGTAACGGTCCATGATGGAGTCACAGTCGTCCATCAGCTCATGCATCTGGCCTCCGAAGTTCTCCCTCTCATAGATCCTCATTCTGTAGGATCCCCTGTGCTGTTGAGGAGCATATACATATTGCATTAGTCATCACATTTTATCATTCACATTCATACCAACACAGACCAAATCTAGAGAAAAAGTGCATGCAAATTATAATGATGACCTTACCATAGGGATCATACGGCAGGACCTGATGCAGTTATTCCATCCAAACATACTCATGTAGTCAGCATACTCTCCCCTCCTCATGAAGTACTGGTTTCCCATGTAGTTTGGACGGTCGTAGACCATAAAGCAGCCGCTCTCCACCCTGCAGGAGTGGCAGCGGCTCATGTAGGAGGACATGTCAGCGCAGTCGCTCATGCACTCATAGGAGCGACCCTGGAAGTTCCTGTCCTCGTAGAAGATGATCTGGAAATGAATTACATTTTTTGCTTTTTAACATTGTAATAGGAAAATGGCAAGATGAAAACATTAACAACATTAATATTCATCATTTACATCTACTGTCAAAGATAATTGTAGGAGGGCTCACGGAGCTTACCTTGCCCATGGTCATGGTTGTGATGTTTGTTCCTCAGGACCGAGTAGCTGGAGGTACTGTGACATCCTGACCATTTTTACCCTTACTTTTATACTACAGTAAATCCAAAGAATACACGGTCCCCATTGTTTGTTAACTCCTGACCAAGCAACATGGAACAGAGGCATATAGAGTGCTGAAGCGCTTTTGTCTTTTTTTTTTATGTCAATTGTTCTCCTGAACACTTTTAAGAATGGAATTTTCCACTGTATGGGGTCACCAGTGAGTGTACTTGGTCTGTGTTTTTGTTCCTAGCTTGTAAAACACGACCCTAAAAGCAGCCTGAAACATAACAGCAATATTTACCCTTTGAATGCAACACTTGACTGTGTTCATCACCATTTAATTTTAGGAGCACTATTATTAAAATCAGACTTTTAACAAGAGATTGCACAACTGGAAAATTTGTTATTTTGTCCTCACATTATTCCCAATTTTAGCTAATGAATAAAATAAAGAGGCATTTTCTTGAGCCCTGTTACGTTTTTATGTAATATTGCTGAGATTCTTCTATTACTTTAACGTAATAATTCAACCACCTGACTTAAACACATTCCTGAATATTGACTGAATACTGATGCAGAGTATTGAATATGTTGACTGAATATTGATTCAGAAATGGTGATAACTGTCTGTATATATATATATATATATATATATGTACACACACACACACACACACACACACACACACACACACACATATATATATATATGTATATATATAAAAGAAATCTTTGATGTCTCTTGTATTATATTTAAAGTCATTTACATTTACTCAGGGACATTTTCAAATCCATTTATTTATTTGATTGTACTTTTATAAGAATCTAATCATTATAGCTTTTCATTTTAACATAGCTCCAGCACCCCTCGACCTTAATTAGGACAAGCGGCTTGGAAAATGAATGATTGAATTTCTTTAACACAGTGCTCCTTCAAAAGTTATAAAGAATAAGATGGCATTTTTGGCAAAATAATGGTGGATTGAAACTACTGTAAATTATTAATGGGAAAACAAAAGGTGTATCTTAAATTTGCTGTGCTTTGCCCAACATCTCTGATCCACAATGACTGGACTGATGATTTTGTATACAGCACAACCCATTATTTCAAAACCTAACAGACCTTTCAGTTTCTGACTCCAGATATTTTGAGTGTTTTAATTTTTCTTTATTTAACCAGGTACAGCCTCATCGAGATCAAAAACTCCTTTGCAAGACAAAACTGTCTGAGAGGGCAGCATGAAAGACAAAGATCAAAGTTACATTCAAAGACGATAAAAGACAAAGCACTCATAAAGAACAAATACTGGGCATAAAAATAAAACTCATAAGCACAAAGACATAAAACTAGGACCACAGAGTTACTGAGTTAAAAAGAACAAGATCTACAAATGTAAAAACTACACCCATACATAAAAATATAGAATTGTGAAATTTAAATCATAAGATCATTGTGACAAAGCAGTAGAAAAGCATTGTCCAGTCGAGTTACATTCCGGTGCCTTGAGAAGTGATGTGAATCCACCCAGCAGAATTAACTTTGTCACTTTTAAATCTTGTTGTGATGTGTTCCATGTGGTGGGGGCACAGTACCGAAAGACTTTTTTTTTTTTAACCTAACTCAATTTGGACTCGGGCAACAGACATAAATTATGCATCCTGTGAATGGAGATGATAGTGACCACTTTATTCTAGAAAGATGAGAACATGGGTAAGATGGAAGTAGCCCAAGGATGGATTTGTAAATGAAGCTGAGATGGAGGGTAAGGCTATGCATATACAGAGAGGGCCACTCAGCACTGGCATACAGTGCACAACAGCCAAGCATGCATTCCACAGGTCTGAGTATCTTGTGTGGTGACACAGTACAACTTTCATTTGTGACTGTTTTTGTTTTATGTGTGCAGGAGCTGATGGAATGCGTCTCCTGGCATTTTGGCATGTGTTATTGGCGCAACAAAAAAATCAGAGGGATTTCAAGTCCTGAAATGCTCAGTTTGCCAACTCCATATGGCTGGTAAACAACTAAATAGTGTACACTGCCATGCACTGATTTTATTAAAATGCTGTATATTTTTATTATATAAGGACCACAAAGCTGATAAGCTAGCCAAGACACACTTTAATAGGGCCTGGAGAGCTAACTAAAGTATTTAAAGTAATTTGTCCTTCATAACATTTTTATCTTATTTTATTCACTTATATTGCCTCTAAATTGATGACTAAACATTTAAATAAAAAATAGCACAACCACGGATCTTTTCCAACTGAAACACCAAACAGATTTCAAAATACATACTCAAATTTGTGGTTCTACTTAACTGCTTAATTTATTGATTGATGCAACTTCATTTCTTGTCATTTTGCTGGTAATCTGCAAGTGCTTTAACTGTTTTAATGGTAAAAGATATCGAAGCTAGATGTGCGTTCTTCCGGAAACGCTAATCCATGAAGAATTTCATTAGCCCCACTTTTCGAGAGCAATTTAGAGATTAGCAAGACGAAAGCACTTACGTAAACATATCAAGCAAATTGTCAGATCAAATATTAGAGAGGATCTTCATCCTGATGTTATAGTTTGAAGTTAACTCCACCGTTAATTTTGATCAGGGATGTGCCTGAATAATCCTTGCCAGTTAACATGCCTGTTTGTCTATCCATTATGCATTTTGCCATTCAAACATCCCTGCAAGGAACTGGAGAACAAGGACGAATGTGCACTATGCACCACATTGACGCTGTACATTAATGTCTTTATGGATGCAAATGGAGACATTGCAGTCTCCATTTGCATCCATAAAGACATTAAATATTTTTTTTATAATATTTTATCATTTTTGTAATGATGTATAAATAATAATTTATATTATTTGTAAATTATTATTCTAATAGAGAAGCAGCCCTGAATGGGGCATTCAGGGGCAGACATAATGATATATTGTAAGCTATTGCTGACATAAAACACACAAATGTTAGTTAAGACAGAATGAAATACTTTATTTACAATCTGCTAGTGGTATTAAGGAAAAGATGATAATGATTTAGAAATAGGAATCCATGATACGCCTCATGCTCATGAATCTCATGTTGCTGAATCCCATGTTGCTGAAGCTTCTGTACTCTCCAGGCCTGAAGTAATACATCCTGCCTCTGTAGTGGGGCTGCTCGTACATGAGCCAGTGACCGTCCATCACGTGACAGGACATGCAGTTGGACATGCGGTAACGGTCCATGATGGAGTCACAGTCGTCCATCAGCTCATGCATCTGACCACTGAAGTTCTCCCTCTCATAGATCCTCATTCTGTAGGATCCCCTGTGCTGTTGAGGAGCAAATATACACATTGCATTAGTCATCACATTTTATCATTCACATTCATACCAACACAGACCAAATCTAGAGAAAAAGTGCATGCAAATTATAATGATGACCTTACCATAGGGATCATACGGCAGGACCTGATGCAGTTATTCCATCCAAACATACTCATGTAGTCAGCATACTCTCCCCTCCTCATGAAGTACTGGTTTCCCATGTAGTTTGGACGGTCGTAGACCATAAAGCAGCCGCTCTCCACCCTGCAGGAGTGGCAGCGGCTCATGTAGGAGGACATGTCAGCGCAGTCGCTCATGCACTCATAGGAGCGACCCTGGAAGTTCCTGTCCTCGTAGAAGATGATCTGGAAATGAATTACATTTTTTGCTTTTTAACATTGTAATAGGAAAATGGCAAGATGAAAACATTAACAACATTAATATTCATCATTTACATCTACTGTCAAAGATAATTGTAGGAGGGCTCACGGAGCTTACCTTGCCCATGGTCATGGTTGTGATGTTTGTTCCTCAGGACCGAGTAGCTGGAGGTACTGTGACATCCTGACCATTTTTAGCCTTACTTTTATACTGGGCCAAACCCAAAGAGTACACGATCCCCATTGTTTGTTAATTCCTGACCAAGCAACATGGAAAAGGGGTGCATAGAGTACTGGACAGCTTTTGTCTTTTCCGTGTCAATTGTTCTCCTGAACACTTTTAAGAATGGAATTTCCCACTGTACATACTGAATGCATTTGCTTGGATTTTGCACTATTTATTTGTAAGGGGGAAAAAGGATTGATCTAATACATAATCATGGTGATTCAGTATTAGTTTACTTTGTGAGTCGACGATACACTTAAGTTTGAAGGACGTTAATATTTTCATCAATGTTTTACTATTTTTCCTGAGTCAGAATCACATGGTCTTTTGATAATATGTTGTTTATATTTGTTTATCCTTTCAGTGGGAAATAAAAATCATACATCTGATGTAAATGTATCACTTTAATATCCCAGAAATGATTTAAAAGTGAAGTTTACTATGTATATGAATGTGCAAATGGAAACTATAGTGACCAACAGATTTTTTTTTTTTTTTTTCACTGTATCACCCCCATTGAAACAACCAGCTTATGCAATACCAATAGCCTCTGCTTTCCTAGTGGAAAGCTATAGATGCTTCTTCAAAGAGGCACTAAATGAGTCAGCAGTGGCTTGTTCCAGTTCGCTCTGTCACTGGCAGATAAGGAATTATTTTAAAAAACTTTCATGCTTTCATAAGTGAAAGAGTAAAACTGCCTTTGTTTCTCATTTGGGCTGCGGTGCCTGTTGAAAGAGACAGAAGTAATTTAGGGCTGACGAATTATTCAGTACTAGAAAAAGCATTAAAAGGATTCCATTATCTGTGTAACATGTGAATATGGTAAATGTAAAGAATGCCATTTCATGGTATACCACTGAGACCATGTCTAAACTGTCATCTTTATGACACAATAATTTTCAGAGAGTTTGGCTACTGCTGGGACAGGGCTTGGGGTCAGCTTACAACGCAGTTCCAGGACATTATCAAAATTCCCTGGTAGTACAAAAATTACTGTAGAATCTGACAAGTTTCAGAGACAGGCGGTATTAGGATATCTTTTGCTTTGCTCATCTAGGTTCAATTTTAGTTCACACTTTATTTCTTGTTCTCAAATAATTTATGTTTGCTTCATGCAACCAGGGAAAAGGGTAATAAAAAACACATATAACATGGAAACCCTGTCATCTCTGACTGAGAACTTCTGTAAACTCCAAGGTTATCCAAATATTATCTGTGACACAGTTGTGTTGTGAGGCACAAAGCAAACATCTAACCAGTGCTGCGCAAGCTAGTCAGCAAGATACGATATCAATTAATCCACCAAAAACCCAGCTACAGTGAAGCTACATCATGGCTGATGTTGTCTCTGAAGTTAAATAAAAATAATAATAGTGTTCTGCCACTCAAACAATCAGTTCTAATAATTGTTTATTACAAAAAATACAAAATATTACATGCATACATGCATAATACACTTGTCCTCATGGACTTGTTCTGGATCAAATGCAAGAACATCTCAAAAAGGGTCACACAACAGTTAACGTGTTTTGTCAAGGATAACATGATAATATATATATTATGTGCGTGTGTGTGTTTTGTTCATAGTATGTGCTAAATTCAGGCTACAAGTCTTACAGAATTTGGCACGGTGCTGATCAGTCCAATGTCTCATTCTAGCCCATGCATGGTGCTTTGGGGGGGGCACCCCTTGGAGTGGCCATTGCACCCCTAAGAAATTCCTTAAGTTGCTATGACGTATTAATTGTACATGTATTTGTGAATACAATTGATATGCTGTTTTATGAAATGCAGCACATATCATTGTTACAGTGAAAAACATCAAGCTGAAACTAGTGATGCGCTCTGTTTGGGCTGGGAATGCAGTTTGGTGGCACAGTGTGAGTGCAACGTCCCCGAGGTTTTAATTCAATAAACATAGAATGAAAAAGGTTCAATAAAGGGAAAAAAAGGAAGGAAAGAAAAAAGATTCTGAGTTTATCGACCTGGCTGTTAGCCTTAGCCACTGAGGTATACTACTTAGCCTCTTGCAAATTTGAATTTAAAATGCACCACTTCTTAGTCACACCAGTAACCTGGCACTGTTCATCATAAACATTTAAATATCAAGGACTCTGGACAGTGACCAAATTATCAATGGGTTTTATCTCAGACACAACAACAGACATATTGTTCTGTTATGAAGACATCTAATGGTGAGTAATTAATCTTTTACTGCATCGCCTATAAGCAATGCATATATTCAGTGGTTGAGTCTCTCTCTCTCTCTCTCTCTCTCTCTCTCTCTCTCACGCACACATATCTCACTTGCCCTGACTCAGCTGTGCATTTTTCAGTATGGTTGTCCTTATAAAGTTAATTATATGGCATAGAATTTTATTGTATCATTAGTTAAACTGATAAGTGAGGCTAGATTGGTAGTATGCATGTTTGATCTCTCAATATTCTGTGCACAAATTTGTGTCTGCTGTTTGCCCTTCCTGAATGTAGTAAAGATTTGTTGCATAGAATTGTAATTGCTGTCTCACCTAAAATCAATCTGTGAAATAATGTTTTCATTGTATTATTATTATTATTATTATTATTATTATTATTATTATTATTGTTATCATCATCTTAGGTTTAAACTTCAGAGGTTTGTTTATAGGTAGGCAGGGTGCGTGAACCTGACATCTATATCCCATATGTCTTTTGTCAGAACACACTGAAAATCCTGGAGTACTTTTGCTGAATGATAACACACCCCATGGCAACTTCGAGACAAAATCTCTGGTGTTGCCACTATCTTAGCCCCTTTTAGCCAAGAGTGAACATCAAACTTTTGTTACCTTCAAATGGAATTCCAAGCTTAGCCCCAAAGAGCTAAGACTGCCCTGTGCTGATGTGCATTTGCAAATTCAGTTCCATGTAAAGATTCTCTCCTCTTCTGTTTACCTCCAATCATCCAATTGTGCTATTGTTCCCACCATTGTGCAACGATTGCAACAATCTGGGAGGGTGAGAACTTGCATATGTGTCTGTTTTATGCAAAGCCAGCAGTCACTTCTTTTCACTTGCCACTGTACACATATTTCCACAGGAGCACAGAGAATGCAGCACAGAACATGTTTCCCTCGATTCACTTGAATCTGTGCAGACATTCCATTGATGCTGGGAGTCACTGAAGTGTGATGACAAGGAAGGTACCCTGTGCAGCTGACCTTTCCAGTGTGAGCCAGTTGTCCTCTTAGTGATGCTTGCCTCAGCGAGTAGTAACGCTAAGATTCAAACACATAACCCCAGTGCTGGAGCATTGTGGAGCAGCCCATAGGAAGTAAGAGTACTTGTTGCCTATGTCTCAGAACTACTGTTTATGACCGAATACAAGCAGGTCCTGCGCTGAAAACGGTGATGGGGAAGAAAACAGTGAATGATCAGTGAATGATCCACTTGCACACAATATCTTACCACCTACTGGGCAACAACCAATTTCTAAACGAAAGGGGGTGGCGATGAGCAGTTCAGTGAGTAAATGTGGCAGTTCATTCACATGAATGAACTGTGGCTCACAACTATGTTTAAGCTTATTGCAAAACCGATGACACATTGAAAAACAAATTTCAAAGTGGTGATGGTGATATCAGTATCTGTGAAACAAGATTTCTTTAACAAAATAGGTCCAGCAGGTCGTGGAAATTTCATCCTCATTGATTACTGAACTAATAAATGAATAAACTGTCGTAGTGAACCAACTCAAATAACTCAAGTGGAGTAGGACCACTTCAGCTCTGTTCTAAAGTTGAGGTTATCCAACTTGACAATGTTCATTTGTAAAACCTTGCTTAATCGTGAGCAAAGAGTTCCATAACTTTGAAGCTGAGGAAATTGTACCTAGGAGGTGAGCAGTTATGCAGTGTGAGGAGCATAAGAGCTCATTGTCTTATTTGTTGTAGATTTTCATAGCAGAATCAGTATTTCCTTTTTCAGCATTACACATACCACGAAATCAGTAGGGTGACAGAGTTTATTAAAAATCTGTTGGTAGTGATAAAATATGTTATTATTTAGAAATAGGAATCCATGATACGTCTCATGCTCATGAATCTCATGTTGCTGAATCCCATGTTACTGAAATTCCTGTACTCTCCAGGCCCGAAGTAATGCATCCTGCCTCTGTAGTGGGGCTGCTCGTACATGAGCCAGTGGCCGTCCATCACGTGGCAGGACATGCAGTTGGACATGCGGTAACGGTCCATGATGGAGTCACAGTCATCCATCAGCTCATGCATCTGACCACCGAAGTTCTCCCTCTCATAGATCCTCATTCTGTAGGATCCCCTGTGCTGTTGAGGAGCAAGTATACACATTGCATTAGTCATCACATTTTATCATTCACATTCATACCAACACAGACCAAATCTAGAGAAAAAGTGCATGCAAATTATAATGATGACCTTACCATAGGGATCATACGGCAGGACCTGATGCAGTTATTCCATCCAAACATACTCATGTAGTCAGCATACTCGCCCCTCCTCATGAAGTACTGGTTTCCCATGTAGTTTGGACGGTCGTAGACCATGAAGCAGCCACTCTCCACCCTGCAAGAGTGACAGCGGCTCATGTAGGAGGACATGTCAGCGCAGTCGCTCATGCACTCATAGGAGCGACCCTGGAAGTTCCTGTCCTCGTAAAAGATGATCTGGAAATGAATACATTTTTTTGTTTATTATTAGTCTGATATCCATCATTTTACGCAAAAGTCATCCTCTTTTGTCAAAGATAATCGTAGGAGTGCTCATAGAGCTTACCTTGCCCATGGTCATGGTCGTGATGTTTGTTCCTCAGGACTGAGTGGCTGGAGGTACTGTGACAACCTGACCGTTTCAAACCTTACTTTTATACTGGGCCAAACCCAAAGAGTACACGGTCCCTATTGTTTGTAATTCCTGACCAAGCAACATGGAAAACGGCTGCACAGAGAACTGAAGCACTTTTGTCTTTTTCATGTCAGTTGTTCTCTCGAACACTTTTAAGAATGGAATTGTCCACTAAATATTTTTGTGAATTGGCTTACATGGATTGTGCTCTTGTTCATACTGTAATATGTTATCTTCAAAGACTGGAGTCTTATGCTAGCATGAAGTGAATGTTTCCACATAACAGGCTTAAAAGATATTTCTCCTTTCATCAGTGTTTTTAGAATTATTTCATGTCACAATTACACTGTAAGAGTGAGGTGTTTATTTTAAGTTTGAAAGGTTTCCGCTGCAGTGTAGCACTCACATATTGCTGGTGTGTTTCCTGTTAAATAATTCAAGTGTGTATATTCTACTCTAGTTTATGAGTAAGTTGATATTATATTTATTACAGACATTAATTACAGATAATGTAAATCATATGACAAGCCCACAATCAACTATTAAAACAGATTTAAAGATGAAGACTTTACAGGGCACATAGTTTGCTAACAGTGAGTGTGTTTGTATTATCTCCATAAAACAAAGCCTCCAATTTGTATGACAATGTGCCCTTTCTGTGGACCATCAGTAATTTAAAAATAATTAATGGTATTAAAATAATTGATATACACACAAGGTCTGCTGATTTTTTTAGAATGTCTGTGTCCCTGTTGGTTTGTGTTCTTTCCCTTTTTTGTAACCTGAGTTAGAAAGAGTGGGAATAAGTATGTGGACTTTTATCCTAGTAGTTGCATGAGGACAAGCTCTGTGGCTGAGTAGGAAGTTTGTGACATAGGTTTTCCACGGCTGTCTCTCTCTCTGCTGAGAGGGCAATCCCCTTTAAGACACAATTAAATCATTCTTCGCCACCAGTTCGTTTCAGGTGATGGACAAAGCGGAACATGTATTGGCAGGTGAGTTGTCTACAGATTACATCATAACTAAACACAGAAGTCTGGCAGACTGGGCAGTGATCCACAAGCCTTCAGAAACTAGGAGCATAGTTAAAGCCTTGTGATCTTTTCTAAATTATAATTCTGTACCCCATTGGTACATTCTCCAATGTATGACTCCAAACATACATGGTAAAATCTCCTACTCAACATTTGAATATTTACACTCAGCGACACTCAAAGCCCTTGAGTCAAATCCTACAGTACCCTTTTTTTTTTGTCTGTGTTAGTGTGTGGCACAGTATCCTCCCATGCTGTAGTCAGAGGCACTGGTCTAGTATGCTTGTGGACAAGGTCAAAAAAACCAGTGCAGAGCTGTCCTCAGTAAAATGACTTACCAAACACAAATATTCTTTGCGGCCAATGTCCACATGAAAATTTCAGAGTCATAGAATAGAATTCTGAATGGCTCCACTACAGTAGCATGATTAGGTATGAAAAGAACCAAACTGACGCAGCATTGGTAAGAGCAGGGTATTGCAAATAGCTGCAGTGTGACTAACTTCTCTTGACATGACTTATGTCTAAGTAGTAAATAGTTTAACATTTTAGCACCCTTGTGCCTCTGAGGAACTGCAGCCAGTATGTAATGTTCAATAGCTATATGGCAATAAACGCTAATGTCATTCAAGTAGCATCTCACCCCCTGTGGATATGAGTTTCTGAAACAGAGGGTACAGACGCCAGACTTTAACAAACATGTCTGCACCAAAATAAGCCCCAATTAGGATGATGAATACTGTTCTGTCCCTCTTGCCCTTGTCTAGCAGTACATAATAGTACACACTGACTTTACCAGTGGTAAAAAAAACAAAACAAAAAACTGTTGGCTGTCATGGCATGGAGTGGTGCAGCACCCATGCGCAAGACATGAAGGTTGTAAGTGACAAAAGGAGGACTTTACTTACAAACTAAAGATCAAAATACACGTGCAAACTGGAACAAAAACGGTGCAGCCAAACAGTATGCATATAAACACAAGCAACGATAGACCAAGGACAGGTGAAACACAAGGGCTTAAATACAAGAGGAAAACTAAACAGGGCAAACATGATTGGATAAACTTAACAAGGGGGGAACGAGGTTAATAAATGCAACAAACAGGATCAGGTGAGAAGTGAAAATACACAAGGTATAGGAGCACAAGACATTTCAAACTAAAAGTCCAAAATGAGGTGCAGGCTGTGACAGAGCCCCCCCCCCTTAAGGGACGGCTCCCAGACGTCCCCCAGAACAAAAAAAACAAAGTCCAGAACAGACCGGGTAGGTGGGGGGGGCGCACAGAGGGATGACCGAAGGTGCTGCTGCAAATGGGTCCCCTCTGCAGCCGAGCAGGTGGGGGGTTGGCTGGAACAGACACTGAAGCGGACTTTCCAAATGGGCACAGGAACGGGAACAGAGCAGACTCTCCAAACAGCCTCGACGTCAGCTAGGAAGGAACTAAAAGTCCAAAATGGGGTGCAGGCTGTGACATTGGCCTATGGTATTCACTTAAAAAATATTACCAATAGCTTGAAAAATGGAGGAGAAGCTTTACCTGTTGAGCAACAAAAGCAAAAACTGGGGACCAAAGCGATGGAAATCTGGGTGGCAGAGCACAGCACAGTTAACTTTGAATTACGAAATAGTTTTCATAAGTACATTCAATTAGTAATTTACACGCATCTCCAAACATTATCCTCATCAGACTGCAACCATTATGATTCACACCCAAATGCAAATAAGAAAATAATTGAGGTCACTGGCCCCCCACCAGGATAGACTGGTATTGGATCACTTGCACTTCTCACCCAGACCTGATGAGTCTTCATTCCCACTGCACCATTCATTTTCTCTGGTACCCTCCATGTTAGTAACTGCAACTGCTGCTCATGCCCTGCTAACATGTCTCCCTAGCATGCTTGATTGTCAACAGAATTTGTCCACTCAAGTTTCTTTATGCTACACTTAGGTGATGCTGGAGGTTCCAAGGGTTTGGTGTCTTCGTCAAATAAATCTACTACTCTGTCTCTTCAACATTTTGTAACTCTCCTTTAACTAGCTAGCAAACTGACTTTTTGGACTGCAGCAACCTGACTTTTATTTTGATTTGTGTGTCTTGGCTTCCTGGGTTTTTAGGACATGTTTTTCTTTCTAGCCAACCAAAAGCCAGCTAGCCTGCTCTTGTAAAAAAAATAAATAAATGAACTCTACATAATTAACTTTGTTTATGGAAGGTATTTTATTTAGATTTGGAGGTCACAGAATGGATCTGGAGGCCAGGGGCATAGGTGGCTAAAAATCACAGGTGTTGCAGCTGAGTTCCAGTCAGCTCCTGCACAAATTAAGTGATGGGCTTATATCCATACCAGTTCCGCAACTTTTCCCTTAAATTTTTTCACTCAGCAAAATGTAATAGCAGTACGACAACAGGCCATAATGCGACAGACAATGCATTAAGAACTTGAGAACAAGCTGCTATGTGAATCTGCAGATGTGCTTGACACTCCACTACTGCAAAAAAACTGGCAGCTGTTTGAGCTGGGGATAGCCATAGAATGCTCTATCTCCACTGCTCTGTTTGTACTGGCCCTTGATATCATTCTTATAAAAGCAATATATATTGTTGAAGGAGTGTGCTTAAAATGTAGCACAATGTAGCATTGGCAAACAATATATATATTTTAACCAGTAAAGTCATGAATTGTTCATGTAAGAACTTGTTCATGTTTTAAAATCAGAATTGATTTTAAAATTTTACTACTTATTTTTAAAGCTCTCAGTGGATTAGCTCCACAATATATTACTGATCTGCTGAGTCTATATTCTACCCCCAAATCACTTATGTCATCCTCACAACAACTCCTCTCAGTCCCCCACTCACGCCTCAAAACCAGAGGCGACCAGGCTTTTTCCGTTGCTGCCCTCAGGCTCTGGAGTAGTCTCCCATTCCCACATTAAATCCTGTCCTACCACTGACAATTTTTTTTATCAAATTTAAAGACTCACCTTTTTTCTCTTGCTTTTAGCTAAGTCTGAGGTTGCCCCAAGGTTTTTGTCAAGTTCACTCTTAATTTATTTTTAACATCCTTTTACTGCATTCTTATCTGTTCTTGGTTTTAATGAGCTTTTCTGAATTTCTGATTTTACTACTTTGATTTTGATTTTATCATTTTCAATTATGTCTTGCCTGATTTTCATCTCATCATTTTGTTTGTTTTACGTATTTTTCATTTTCATCTTGCCTTTTATGTATTATTCCTTTCGCTCATCTGTTTTATCTCAGTTTTAACTTGGTTATCTAGTTTTGTTTTTCTATCTGGTATTTTTCTTACGTGTTTTCTCTTTGTCCTCCTTTTACCCTTACTCCCTATTCCTCTTATCTATGTATACTTGTATTGATAATCATTGATAATCCTTGGAAAGCACTTTGGGTCAACTCCTATTGTTTTTAGATGTGCTATCTAAATAAAAGTGACTTGACTTGACATTATGGATGTCTCATAATGGACAGTTATTAGAAGAATTTGTTTTATTGGAAGAACACAAATTTTAATGAACCCCAGAGACAACATCAATAATGATGACGCTTCACTGTAACTACCTACTTCTGTCATGCAACTTGTAGCATAGCTAGCATAGCTACATTTCTCTGAAGGATAGCTTTCACATAACTGAGGTATGTTTTTCTAAAGTAACTGGTAGCTTAGCTTGCAACATTTTTGAATTATGTTGCCCAAGACTGGGAAGCTCATATACACAGTGATGATGGGACTGTTTAATTTGTTGGAAGAGGAAAATGAGTATTGTTTATGATATTAAATACAGCAAGGTAAGTGGATTTTGCTGTGATATATTGTGATTACACACACAGCTGAAATGTTAAGTGAGTAGCAGGAAGCAATACCTACATATTTTATGAAAGTATTTTTTCATGGGAAGACACAGTACCAAAATCTTGTTATGGTCGCCAAACATGACTGGTTACACTGAGAGAGTTATGTAGAGTTTAATTTGCATTTCAAGCCCTGTCCATGCATATCTTTAGGGTTAAGCAGTGTCCTGATCCACATTGGCTTCTCTTAGCCCAAGGTTATCATAAAAACTCTGTTACATTTTAAGAGAGCTCTTAGTTTAGCCCCAAAGAAGGTACTAACCATTTTCTAAATTACACTATTTCACATTAAATATAAATTATTATAAATGTGTAAATAAACATGCTAACTTTGTGATACACTCATGAAAACTCATGAAAACTGAAACAAATCCAAAGTACTCAGCATCATCATGTGCATGATAACGTTAATAGTTCTATACTTACTGTTCCATTTAAGGAGTATTAACATTTTGATTTCGCCTTTGTATTTATAAGCTCTTAATCTTTCACTAAAGTGGTAAATTTTAGATTTTATTTTAAGACAAACAAACAAACAAGCAAGCAAACCAAAAACACTCTCAGATTTGCAAAGGTAAACGTTTTATTTAGGTGTTGAATTAAACTGACATCATGAGTTTTTCACTGGTTTAAAAGCATGAGTCAGTGATACGCCTCATACTCATGAACCTCATGTTGCTGTATCCCATATCTCTGAAGTTCCTGTACTCTCCAGGCCTGAAGTACCACATCCTGCCTCTGTAGTGGGGCTGCTCATACATGAGCCAGTGACCGTCCATCACGTGGCAGGACATGCACTCAGACATACGATAACGTTCCATGATGGAGTCACAGTCGTCCATCAGTTCATACATCTGACCTCCGAAGTTCTCCCTTTCGTAGATCCTCATCCTGAAGGGTCCTCTGTGCTGTAGAACGAATAATTTCTCTATTTATTGAAGGTAGTTAACAACCTGTGCACCATTTCAAAGTTACATTCTGGGTATATTATCCATTGTGCACACAAATTTGAGTCTTAATTAAATGTGATCTAGGAATAAGAAATAGTTCAAAATATTGCTCATACCATAGGGATCATACGGCAGGACCTGATGGGGCTGCTCCATCCAAACATATTCATGTAGTCAGCATACTCTCCCCTCCTCATGAAGTACTGGTTTCCCATATAGTTTGGATGGTCATAAACCATGAAGCAGCCGCTCTCCACCCTGCAGGAATGGCAGCGGCTCAGGTAGGAGGACATATCAGGACAGTCGCTCATACACTCATATGAGCGGCCCTGAAAGTTCCTGTCCTCGTAAAAGATGATCTGGAAATAAAATTAATTTTCATTATAAAAATGTTCACTTTCAGAGCTCAGAGCTGTCATCACTGGTCTGAATAACCACACCCAGAAAGTTCCTATCATTATAGAAGATAATCTTGAAAGAAATTAGATGTATTATTAATAGAACAACTGCATGCTAATCTACAGCGATATCAGTTCATAGATTAGAATTTTAACAACAGCATATATATATTACAGGAGAATAGATTTTTATTTTTATGATCAGCTAGAAAATTTTTGTACAGAATTTGTTTGATTGTTTATTTCTTTGGTAAATTTTTGTTCACAATTAGTGCATGAATACCACTTTGGATTACTTACCCTACCCATGGTTACACTGTCAGCGGTTGTTCCTCAGAACTGTGCTGTTCCAACTGCGCTCCGCTCACACTTTGTTATATCACTTACTTTTATACCCGGCCATCCCAATGAATATGTGGCTCCTATTGTGTTTAAACTCCTGACACAGCAACAGTAAATAGAGGCTCACTATGCAATGTGGATTATAAATGGTTATTTGTTACTGTACACGGTTCAATTGTAGATGTGTCCATACTGTTCGCCGTTTGTACTGTCTGAAAAGAAGTTTCTGTAAATGCATACAAAATAATTTTGGTTCAATGTATAGCATCAAAAGAGCATCTTTTCTTCTTTGAACATCTTCCATTCTTTGGGCTGGGGCACTTGTAAGGATCAAAGTGAATTGAATAAATAGTACAGAAAAGTATTTACAAGTTTTTGATGTTATCATCCCAACCTCTAAACAAGCAAGAAAGAAATGTTTTAGTATTTTCATAGTGACTACTACATAAAAACCTCCAGTTGACTATTCTGCTGGAATTATATGTGATCTAAATTTGTAAATCACTCTGAAAAAGACAATAAATATTACAGGTCCTGAATTTTTTTAAAGAGAGTCTACAAAAATAATATTTTATAACGTATTGCCCAAATAGTGTACAAAATAATCACACTAATTATTTTCATAAGTTTTTTGTGTGTATTTCATGTTTTATTTTCAGAAGCATAACATTTTCAAATTTCTGTAATGTTTAGCAAAGCCAGAACGCTTTTTGGTTGGTTGTCCTAAACAGAGGCCTCCTCCTCACAGCTTTCTTAATTAGCTTGATGATGTTTAATGATAGCATTGTACATTTTTTGTCCTTCTGATGCAGATCAATTTTGTTGATTTCTACCTCTTGAACATTTCTTTTTGCATATTTAGGGATCAGTATGGGAAGAACATGCCACTAGTCAGCCTAAATTCAGAAATATCAGGTCAAAATGCATAGTGGGTGTGCAATATATGGAGTTACGGATGTTGTCAACAGCAAGAGATCTTGTGATTGATAGATTATTGGAGCATAGTGTTGATTGATTTATCATTCACACTTTGCTGTGCTTGTTTCTATATAATATAGTTTTTAGTTTAGTACAGTATTTTGAAATTCTAACTGGACTCTTTATGTTCATGTAGTCTGTTTTTTTTATTCGTTTTGTTAAAGCAGCAGATTCAGTTCTGAGTAACAGGGATATGCAGAGTCCATTCTAGATCATTTTTTTTTTAATTTGAAACATGTATACCCAAACAGGAGAAGACTTTTTTGAAGGTGGACATGTTTGTGACCAGTGCAGAGAGGAAAGGCATAATGGTGATGAAGTTGTAACGAATTTCAAAGGGGTAAGGAATGTTAGTGATAAGCATTTGATATGGGCCTGACTACAGGACAGCAGACAATGGCTTTCTAAAGAGCGAGAAAACCCAGGACTTTGCTTCTTAACTGGAATCCATTTAGTGAATGTAATAAGACCAACTGAATATCAGTAGGTCACTGAGTCAGCAAGGATGTTATAATCTTAAAGACACTTGAGTGTTAGGGATGAAACGGTTTCACCATAACCACGGTAAAAGTCCCGACGGTTAGTATAACCGTTTCAAATTTTGATCAGCGTTAAAACCGTGGATGATTACTGCGGTGATCAACTCACGTATACTGTCCAGCATCAAACAAAGTTACCAACAGTCTCCCAGATGCAGGCGCACCGTGCAACGTGGGTTTGTTGTGTGTCAGTGAAAATATGACAGAAGGCAGTGATAGTGGACCGGAGCACAAACTTTCACCAGTGTCTTGGCAACCATACATCATCGTTTCTGAAACTCTCCATTTTCCCTGTCCACATTACAATGTGAACCCAGTGCCTTTATTAACCTCAGAGAGCGTTTTTGAAACGTTTTCGGTGGCGGAAAACACTGTTTAGACTATGTCCAGCAGATTGTCCTTTGCGTTTTTAAAAACTTTCACATCCATACGACAACGTTTTGAGAACTAGTGTACACTACAGTATTCTAGTGTGGACGGAAGGGCTAAACGGAGATATAACTGCGTTTTCAAATTTACCCGGGTTAAAACTGATACATACTTCTGCGTAGGCTCTAAACGGAGCCTACGCCGTAGCCTACGGGGGTGGCCTACGCCTTGTGAGTATTTATACTTCTACGTAGTGTGTCTGCGTCGCTCTGTAAGTACATCGCCAAAACGCAGTTTCTATGCCACTGTATTGAGAGAATAATGTTAAATAAAAAGTCAGAGTTCAGTCCTTGCAGAGCAAAATATTTGTAAAACAAGTTTTGCGTTCAAAAGAAGGACTAGTTACTAAACTTATTTTGAGAGTTATTTTGAGAGCTTGTTTGTCCCCCAAATTTGGGGGACAAACAAACGGAGCTCTCAAAATAACGCGCTCTCAGTTCACCATTTTACCGACAATTTACAATGGTGACTGAGACTGAGTGGATCATGTTGGAGTTGGAGCTAATAAATGCTGAACTACAGTTACTTTTACTGAAATTACTGCAACACAGAAAAGACAGAAGAGGAGGAGATGGTATGTATGACCATTGAACTGATTGAGCAGAAGGAGGGTGATGCTACCAAGCGGACCAATCACAGTTGTTGTGGTCTGCTTCGAAGCGTGTCGCAGCGACGCATAGTTACATTTTTTGGGGTCAGGCTACGGCGTAGGGTACGCGGCTACGCAGAGCCTATGCCGCACATACGGCGTAGATTCAATGCAGAAGTATAAATTGGCCTTTAGTGTGGACAGGGAGGATACCATGTGTTGACCTTACATGCTTTCTATTACTAATACTTATTTACTTAGATTATTATAACTTTACGCTTTATTTGCGATGAATAATGCCTCCTTAGCGTCCTCATTCAGAAATTTACGTCTCCCTTACAAGCTCATGTAAGCAACTGGAGCCATGCATGGGAATATCAGACCAGGTAGCTTAACTTTTGCATTTAAAAGCATGTATCTTCACTTCATTTTAGAGTGTTTTTGTAGCCTGAGAAAGTAATGTCATCTATAAAAACCAAGTGGATTACTGCACGTTAATTCATCTCAACAGACAGAATAGATGTAGGCTAGCCTATCACCCTCTTTTGATGTGGGTATTTAGCAACAATAGTAATAGGCCTATTATTTTAATGTTAAAGTAAAGTGAACCCTGTATGGACAGAAGAAATTCTGATTTGAAAGTATGGCACCATGGCAAACCGTTTGCTGTTTTTGTTGTGTTATAATTCTCAGATAGTGGCAGGTCAGCTGTTTATAGATTATATCATTATTAAACACAGGAGTCTTGTAGACCAGTGTGGGATCCACATGCTAGCACATTCTATGCCTTCAATAACTAGGAGCATTTTAAGGGTTTGGTGAATCTTTTGAAAATCAAATTTTATACACCATGGGAACATTCTCCACTGTGTGTGACCTCCTTTTTGTCTGTGTGAGTGAGTGACAGCATCCTCCCATGCTATATTCAGAGGCAGTGGTTTAGTAGTTATGTGCTTAAGGTCAAAAGGGGCCAGTGTGGAGCTCTCCTTATAAAATTTCTGAAATAGAAAAGTCCATTGGTGCCAATGTCCATGTGAGTGTTTTGGAGTCCTGGAACAGGACAGCATATTCAATAGCCATAAGCAGTGACGGCTGGTGGTGATATTGGGTGGGTGGGCTAACAAGTGCATTATACCCATCAATAGTTCACACTGCAGCAACAGTAGCATCACATCTGAGATACCAAGTTACAGCAAGGACACTATATACCTTGTTATAGCAACAACACTATAGAGAGGTACCCACAAGACTGGCCTGATGCCAACAAACTCTGTTTCTGTCTTTCTCTCTCTCTCCCTCTCTCTCTCTCTCTCTCTCTCTCTCTCTCTCACACACACACACACACACACATACACACACACACACACACATATAGGCTACATACCATTTGACTACTTGTACACATTAGCACATGCCATTTTTAACAAAAACAAAATATGCAAGAATGATGGAATGAAAAGCTGCATGATAGAACAGAATGCTCTATCATGTAGCCTACAATGCCAGAAAAGGGTATACCTAGGGATGCACTACAAAACGTGTTCCAACTCTAACGTCTGCCAATAGATACTGCAACTGTTTTTATCACAACCGCTTTGCAACACAGGGCCATGACTGAGAGGGACAGCTGGGGTCATCCGTACTGAACACAGGTGAAATTCATGGACCAAGGCAAACAAAGGTGAAAGCATGGACCAAGGCAAACAAAGGTGAAAGCATTTGCCAAGAATGTTTTCATAAATCAAGAACGAAAGTTGGAGGATCGAAGACGATCAAAAACTGTTGTAGTCCCGACAGTAAACAATGCCGTCCCGCGATCCCATGGCGTCCCCTACAACCTGCCGGGCAGTGTGAGGGAAACCAATGAGTCTTCGGGTTCTGGGGGGGGTTTGGTTGCAAAGCTGAAACTTGCAGGAATTCATGGACTAAGCCGTGTCTCCTCCAAAAAGCAAGCATGGGAAACAGAAAAGCAAATTCTTGGCTACACTAATCACTAGCCAGTCCCTCCTTTAAAACCAAGTTACAAAACTTACAGTTTTGTCGTTTGTCCTTTTGTGTTATTTGAACATCGTTTGGACGATGTGTCCCCAGTCTCTTCACTTCCAGTTTTTCCACCAAAGATATCGAAGTAAATAGACAAGAGAGTAAACAATACGCCTTGTTCATGCTAACGCCCACCATTGCCACAATCACTCACTTCTTTCTCCCCACTCTCATACATGTAGGTGCTACACTAGCACCTCACCGTACGTACCGTCTGTGCAACTGCTGTCATTGGTCAAAAGTCAATGGCCTGTGGGCTGAATTAATTTAGCCCATATGATCAGCAAATCAAAGGGGCATGCCATGACACCTGTCACTCACTTAACCCGATGAAGATGAATGGATGCTGATGCTACTGTGTTTGGGCTCTAAAAAATAAACCCATTTAGATATATCCTGCGTTTTTCTTGTGACTATTTGTTGCTGTTGGTTCCGCCAAAATTTAAAACAATCTGTTATAAGTTTTTTTTAACAATAATTTTCTCATCTTTATTGTAAAAGATAGGGGGGGCTTAGCCCTGTAGGCCCATTTATACTAGCCATCCCCGGCCATAAGACAATAAACACTAATGTCATCCAAGTGGCATCACACCCCCTGTGGATAATAGTTTCTGAAATGCTTACGGGTACTGAGGCTAGGGTGTAGCGAACATATCTGTACCAAAATAAGGGTGATGAATGCTTCTCAGTCTCTCTTGTCCTTGTCTAGCAGTATTTGGTGGTTCACACTGGCCTAACTGGGAGTAGGAAAATCTTTTGAATTCCAAGTCCTGTAGAGCATGTTTTCAGGGTGATGGTGAGAGAATTTCACCCCTGGCAGAACAACCCACGGCTCTTATCACACTTTTCCTGCAAGTGATATGGCCTCTGAATTCACTGAGATTACTTTGGAAGCAAGGCGGACACCAAGTGGTTGCTGCCTCTGCGCAGTCCAGATGTTTTGGAGAAACTGCAGTTACCTGGGATACAAGCAAAAATGGCTAGACCTGTCTGAGTGCTATAAGAATGGTCAGACCAGTGTGAGGGAGCTGCCAATGTTCAGGTGTACACAGACCGTTAGTGATACGCCCAAGGGGTGAGAGACCATGCCATCAGCAGATTGCAATAGTGGAGGGTTGTCAGCTTCAAAATCTGCACCAGCGGTTTTTCATGGGAGAGATCTACCTCCCTCTGCAGTGTCCTGAATGCAGCTCTTTAGCATATGCTGTCTGGCTGCAGGCCAGCACTGTATCAGGAACAGCACAGATGGTGCCAAAATGAAATACTGCAGGAGTGGGCAGGATTTTTTGAGCCAAACAGACAGAGCTAAATAGACATTGCCAATCACCAGCAAATCAGTGAAGCTATTTAGTCAGAAAAGGGATATAACACATCATGTCCTTGTGCCAGGTCAGGGGTGGTCCATGAAGGTCAGCCTTTACGTGCAAGTCCAGTGTTCTTAAGAAATTATATGATCAGACATTGTCATGTTGTCATTGTGAGTCAATGTGAAAAGAGAAGGTAACAATCATGCCAGTGTCTTCGCAGGAGCATAGGTGACAGGGGTTAAGTTGAGGAGGCAAATAGGGATACTGGTGGAAAAACCTGAGAGATATAACTTTCCGCTGTGTTTGACAAAACTGGACTAGACCTGTTAAACAGCGTTTAAGGGTCCACTCTTGAGAATTCTGGAGAACGCAACTGTGTAAACCTTTGTTCCTACAAAACATTAGTTCCCAAGCGCAATGGAGGAGAGGGTGATGATCATTGCCATGGCGGGTTGAAAATGTTGAAATTTGACTTAGCATCTTTAGCATATTAGCACTTAGCATCAACACAAAAGTCACACCACACATGTGGCTTTTAATTAGTTTATTTTGTTAGTTTGTTACCAAACAATCGCTCATTTCTTTCCTTCATCAATTGATTTCTAGCTGTGATATATTGTGATTATATGCACAGTTGGAATGCTATGTGTATATTAGCAAGCAGTACCAGAACTTTTAAGAACATATTTTTCATGGTATGACAAACTATCAAGACCATAGGTGCCGATTCCGTGGGAGCTCAGGAGCTCGTGCACCCACGGGAAATGGTGAGCACCCACCAGGAAATTATGCTATGTGCAGTGAATTTTTAACTTTGTGTCTACTCTGGAAACATTACTGTTGTCCAACAGCTCCCCCTCTGTAGCCACTATTCAGTTTTTTCTAAAAACATCATCTTTAATCGACAAGTGAGGCCGTGACAGGTGAGGCCACACGGTCAAAAAGTGACCAATCAAAAGTGCTGCGTTGGCTTTTACTTTGAAATTAAGGCTGTTGCAAAGGTAACTAATATTAGACACATGTTGTCGTTGTCCATTTTAAACATTCTGGAAAAAGGTTTTAATTAAACTTAGTAAGGACAGCAGTAGCACACGTGGCTCTGAAGACACTCATACACACCAGTCAAGGAGGCTGAACCATGTTGCTGTGTTGAACTGTCACAAGAACTACTCCAGAAGTTTAGATGTAGATGATATTGTTGATGAATTCATCAAACTAACTGTATAGGAGTGTTTGAATGATATTTAGGTCGGTTGCATTATTCTGCTCGTTGAAGTGGCAATCAGCGTACTGATTTGCATCAGGTGTGTTGTATGTGTTGATTTATTGTGCTATTTTTCTATTTGGCATTCATTTTACTTGCTTGGTGGAAGAGGGAATTGTTTGTTAATTATTTTATATTTGTACTGATGTGGTTGTTGGTCAGAAGAGTGACATCTCTGGTGGCATCCTGTTTTGTTTGATGTGGGCATGTAAAGCCCTTTGAGACTTTAAATGATATTGGGATTTAAATAAACTTGAACCTGAACTTGAACATCAACATTTGACTGACATAGGCCTATATGGTGATATGTTGGTCTTTGCACAGTTTAAAGCATATATGTTCCAAGCACCCAACGGGAAAAAGTAAAATCGGTGCCTATGATCAAAACCTCATTATGGTCACCAAAGGTGACTTTTGTATCGGCACAGTTACACAGTTTCAGGTGTTTCAAGCCCACACATTGGCTTACATTAAGGATAAGCACTACCACAATTCACACAAGCCTGTCCTTAGCTCAAGGATATCATGAAACTTCTGTTGCATTTTAATTGAATCATTAGCTTAGCCCCAAGGTCAGCAATTTCATGTTGAATGTCAACTGTAAAGAAAATCTCAACAGACATGCTTACTGTCTGATTCACCATCTGAGTCAGCGATTTGAACTTTGGCCTAGATTGTGTTAATTCTTCATGCTTTAAAAAAAAAACATGGAAACTATCCCAGATAGTTAAGTATTATCATATGCATGATGATCTTTGTAGTTCTACACTTGCTGCTGCATAAAAGAGGTCTTAGCATTTTGGCTTCACCTTTGTATTGTTGTGTTTGTAATCTTTCACTAAAGTGGTAAATTTTAGATTTTACTTTAAGATTGGAGAAAAAACAAAGCAAAAATGCTCTCAGATTTGCAAAGGGCGATGTTTTATTTAGATGATGAATTTAGTTGGTATCTTGAGTTTTTCACTGGTTTAAAAGCATGAGTCAGTGATACGCTTCATACTCATGAACCTCATGTTGCTGTATCCCATATCTCTGAAGTTCCTGTACTCTCCAGGCCTGAAGTACCACATCCTGCCTCTGTAGTGGGGCTGCTCATACATGAGCCAGTGACCATCCATCACATGGCAGGACATGCACTCAGACATACGATAACGGTCCATGATGGAGTCACAGTCGTCCATCAGTTCATACATCTGACCTCCGAAGTTCTCCCTTTCGTAGATCCTCATCCTGAAGGGTCCTCTGTGCTGTAGAATAAATAATTTCTCTGTTTCTTGTAAGTTGTTAACAAGCACTGCACCATTTCAAAGTATCTTTTACATTCTGGGCATATTATGCATTGCACATCTAAATGAGTTTCAGTTAACTGTGGTCTAGGAATGAGGAATAGTTCAAAATGTGGTCTATGAATAAGAAATAGTTCAAAATATTGCTCATACCATGGGGATCATACGGCAGGACTTGATGGGGCTGCTCCATCCAAACATATTCATGTAGTCAGCATACTCTCCCCTCCTCATGAAGTACTGGTTTCCCATATAGTTTGGATGGTCATAAACCATAAAGCAGCCGTTCTCCACTCTGCAGGAATGGCAGCGGCTCAGGTAGGAGGACATATCAGGACAGTCGCTCATGCACTCATATGAGCGGCCCTGAAAGTTCCTGTCCTCGTAAAAGATGATCTGGAAATAAAATTAATTTTCATGATAAAAATGTTCACTTTCAGAGCTCAGAGCTGTTATTACTGGTCTGAATAACCACACCCAGAAAGTGCCTATCACTATAGAAGATAATCTTCAAAGAAATTAGATGTATTATTAATAGAACAATTGCATGCTAAACCACAGCATTATCACTTTATAGATTAGAAATTTAACAACAACAGCATTCATTTGCACATACTTCTGTGATCAACTGAATCATATTTGTACAGGGTTGTTTATTTGTTTGTCTGTTTACAGTAAGCAAGTGACAGTCATTTTGGATTACTTACCCTACCCATGGTCACAGTGTTAGTGGTTGCTCCTCAGAACTGTGCTGTTCCAACTGCGCTCCGCTCACACTTTGCTATATCACTTACTTTTATACCCGGCCATCCCAATGAATATGTGGCTCCTATTGTGTTTAAACTCCTGACACAGCAACAATAGAGCCTCATTTGCAATGTGGGCTATAAATGGTTATTTGTTACTGTACACGGTTCAATTGTAGATGTGTCTATATTGTTCACTGTGCTGTCCAAAAAGAAGTTTCTGTAAATGCATACACAATTGTTTCTATTCACAGTATATCATCTAAAGAATATTTTTCCTGGGATTGTGTTATGAATATTTTCATCAGTATGTACTGGGGCACTTGTAAGATCAAAGGGAAATGAATATAAAAAGTATAGAGGTATTATTTAGAGTTTTTGGTGTTATCATATTGACCTCTGTGGAAACATGCAAGAAAGATTTTTTTTCATGATGACTACTACATAAAGACCTTTAGGAGACCATTCTGCTGAAATAATTTGTGATCTAAATTTGCAACTCTAAAAAAAAAACTGTGCAATAAATTTTACAGGTACTTAATTTCTAGATTCTTCATCCTTTGAAAAAACATATTCATCATTATCTAAGAGAGTCAGCTAAAGCAGTACTTTAAAATGTATTACTGAGATAGTGTTAAAAATACTTACACTTATTCTTTTTTACAAGTTTTTGTGTGCTTTACACTCAAAAGCATAACACTTTCAAATTTTCATTCTCTTTCCTGGGTCAGTATGCTTTTTAGCTGATTGTCTTAAACAGAGCCTTCCTCCTCACAACCTTCTTTATCAGCTAGATGAGTTCTAATGGTGGTTTTTGACATTCTGTGTTCCTGTGATGCAATTTTGTTGATATCAAACTCTGTCTCCTTAACATTTCTTTGCATTTAAAGTCACATTGAGGGATCATCCTTCATTTACTCCTCCTGAACTTCAGTTTAACTTCATAACTTTACTGTTTCATATCCTGACTGTAACAGAATAGTATTGGAACAGTATTGAAAATATATAGGCATATATGACTTGAAATCTGAACTGGGAAGAACATGCCACTGGTCAGTCTAAATTCACACCAAAGAAGTTTCAGGTCAAAATACATAGAGATTGTGCAAGAAAGGGACCTATGGAAGTTGTCTTGTGATCAATGAATTATGAAAGCATAGTATTGACTGACTCATTGTTCATACTTGACTGTGCTTGTTTTAGTACAGAACAACTGGCAGATGGCTGTGACCAGAAAACTGGATACACATTGTGCATATGGTCTGGTTTTTACTCTTTTTAATAAAGCAGCTGATGGTCTCTGTGTCTTACTCTGAGTCCATTCCAGGCAAGTGAAAGTCTTCACTTGGGAAATGGGCATAGCCAAACAGGAAAAGAACTTTGTAAAAGTGGACATGTCTGTGACCACCGTAGAGAAGAAAGGTGTGGTGGTAAGGAAATTGTCAAGAAATTGAATGAGATAAGGAATGTTATTGATTAGCATCCAGTGTTGGGCAGCACACACTGGCCCTTTCTGGCAGAATTAGGAGACTGGGATAAAAAATTTTCTCTTACCTGCAACACTAGGAAGTGAATTTACCAGTAGGGCCAAAAGAGCCTGGGTCAGCATGGGCGGGGCCAACGGTGTGGCCGGGGGTGGCATGGGCCACCCCTAGAATCTAAAGGCGTACTCACACTAGGCCCGGTTGCCTTGTGCCATGCCTGAGCACGATTGCCCCCCCTCCCCACTGTCCCGCTGGCCTGCGCTCACATTGCACTTAACGTCCCAGGCCCGAGCACGCTTACGTCGTCACGATGCGACTTTTTGTGCTGAAGAAAAGTGCTCTCGCACAGCATGATGGAGTTCATGATTGTACTTGCTTTGCGGCTTATTTGGAGCCCTTTCGGGCGCGGTGACACCCGGCCCTCTCACATGCCTTACAGATTTATTGATTATGCAATGCAGCAATTTTCAGTTAATCACACTGCACGTATAAGAAGTTTTTATGGAGGCAGCTGACGTTGAGGGAGGCATTTGCAGCTTTACTCGCTGGCTACAATTCATGTTCATCAATAAGGTGAGAACCAGACCCAAATATTCTTGAATGAACTGAAGTGTACTATACAAGTAGTAACAGAAGATGTTTGTTGTTGTAATGATGACAGTAGCACACACACAAGTAGTAGTTTTTAAGTTTGAAATTGTTGTACACAGGCGCAACAGTGGCCTTCAGATGAGTATCTAAGACTGCTCCTAATGTAACAAACTTGTTTTACTATCCCTATTGCATTTTTCTGATAACATCAACTTTATATTTTTGGCTGATGCTGGCAATAAATTTACATTGTTCATAGTATTGCATTTTTTGGTAACACAAACTTTGTATTTTTGGCTGATGCTGGCAATAAACTTTTATTTTCATAGAATTGCATTTTTCTGACAACATGAACTTTATATTTTTGGCTGATGTTAGCAATAAATGTATATTGTTCATTCCAAGAAAAGTGAGGACCTTAACAGACAAAACATCAGCTAATGGCCAAAATTTGTTTTATTCAAAGTAAAATCCTAAAGTACTTCCAACAGTCAGAAGTCAGTACTTTACAGAACACAACCACTGGTAATGCGGTAATATGTAAAAATAAAAATATACGTGTTCATATACATAGTGAAATATATAGGCCACACAAGTTTTAAGGCACTATTGGGAAAGCAATGCTGTGTAAAGTAAAAACAGCAGTTCCTATGCAATGGTAGCAGTACTTATGAAAGCAGTATGCAGTATGTTATGTATATTATGGTAGCATTACTTCTGAAAATAGAATGAAGGGCATTATAAAGAACATTCTTTAAAACATCAAACAAGAATTAACAACCTAATGTTCATACAAACCTATTGAAAATATGTAGGCCACGCAACTATTTATGGTATTGAAATACAACAGTAGGTATAACAGACTCACAATACAGAACAAAAGCAGCATTATCATTACAATAACAATAGCTTAAATTGTACATGCAAACCAATATTAACAATATTAAACAATATTAAATGTATGCAAACGAAGAACTAGGCCTGTACCCTAAAGGTTGTTATAGACCTGTGTAGATTGAAGGGGCTGATCAAGGTAGGCTGGTGGTGTCTCCTCATAGGCAGTGTAGGAGTCGCACAGAGGAGGGGGATGATGTTGTTGTGGATGTGAGGGTGTGTGCAGCTGGAATAAAGGCGCCATGGCATCAAACAGTCTGCTTATCATTTGCTGGAACATCCCGTTTGCTTACTGACGTTCCTCCCCCTGTACCTGTTGCAGACGTTCCTCCGTCTCCGTTTGTGCCCTCGTCCACTTGTCGAGCATCTCCTTCTCTTGCTGGTGACACAGCTGCTCCCCTTGAATGAATTCATCATACTGTTTCTTTTGCCTGTCCATAAAGGCCGCCATTATGTCACTCACGTCTGTCTTCATCTTCTTCCGGTAAGGAGAACAAAGGCATAGGTAAGTAAACTGAAGTGTGTTATGTGTAGCGTTTAATGTGGAAAGTCATGGGACTCTAAGTTAAAAGTAAGAGAAAGGTCGGCCCACTGTGACTGTCTAACATTGCTCAGGAGACTAGTGATGCGCGGATCGGCCCCGATGTCATCCGAATCCGCATGTACGCATACATCATCCACCCGAATGAATTATTTTCTCTGATTTAGAGACCTGCACCGGATCACACGTTACCATTATTTCTGAGTAGCATATATATAAGCATGATGATATGGTAACATATTACACTGAAGTAGGCTGGTTTTAAATAATTAAACATTTATTTAAAGTGAAGGTTCTTTTTTGGTGAAATGAAAATGGCAACAGGTATTTCCACAGTAGCCTGAACACAGGCTGACATCTTTAATCCCTTCAAACTGAAATTCTGAATGTCACTGCAACTTCCCGAAAACAAACAAGTTAAAAGCTTATAAAAATGTTTGCCCACTGCTCAAAATAAATAAGTAATAAAACATAACACACTGAGCAGTCCAAACATAGGCTGGCATATTGAGGCTAATTGATTATCTCTTCTAAATAAAATTCTTAATGTCACTGCAATTTCCCAGATACAAACTATTAAGAACTAATACTAACGTTCGAAGGCTGTCCAACATGAATAAATAATAAATAGGCCTATAAAGCGCTCAGCAGTTCAAAATAAGTAAAAAAAAAAAAAAGGTTGTAGCTTCTAAAGAACCAAAACTGGTGCCAATCCAGCCTAAACGTCTAACGTAAATACATTAATGGCCTAATCTACTTAGACTTTTCTTTGCACTGTGGAAAAATAAAATAGCATCCACTGTGCCAGGATTCAGCTGATTCCGCCTCGCCTCTATAATGCGCCCAGCTGCGCTGAATGAGCACTCGCTCGCAGCACTTGTTGCAGGAATGCATACGATTGTCTTTGCAAGGTGCTGCAGTCGTGGAAATGAGCAGTCTTGTTTCTCCCAGGAAGAAAGCAAATTTTCTTCTGATGACTCCTCAAACTGAAAGTTTGTGGAGCAGTACTCTTTCACTTCATCCATCAATTTGGGTGTCTCATCTTCCCATTCTGTGAAATCCACCTTCTGGTTTTTTGATCGTCCGCTGTCAAGTCCACCTACAACAGGAGATATTAGGCTCATTAACGCACACCTACAATAGTATTACATTTTCGGCAGTATAATTGCTTAATGCAGGATAAAAAATAAAATGAATTGTTAGGCTAAATTTACCGTGTTTACCAGTAACTGATAATGCACTGGTGCCTTCTCCTGCATTCTGGCTGATGCTGGTTGCTTCATTTATAAGTGCCTGCACTTGCCTCATCACCTCCTGTCTGTCCTCTGGAGTCAACATTTTCAGTGATTTAAATCTGGGACAGAGAAACATGGCGACCTTGTGAGTGGGAGTTAGGAGCATCTTCTCCTCAAGCAGGCCGGATGCGCAAGCACGGAGGAGGACAACGTATGATGGATCTCCAAACTTGGGCTCGCAGTGTTTCTTGAGTTTGCAAAACCAGAGCGACACCTTGTGAATTGAAGGGTATCTCTCTACTTCCAGCTCATTAATGGCTAATTTGAGGAGAGTGAGGAATTCGATCAAGTGCATCAGCTGGTCTAGAAAGATGTCCCCCATCCGACGCAGCTGATCTCTGTCTTCCGGGAGCTGTTTGATGTTGCTGTTCTGTTTCAGTATAGATTCCAGCATGTGGACTTTGCTGTTCCAGCGAATCACAGTGTGTGCTAAACTTGCAACTGCCCCAGTTCTCTTCAGAAATGTTACGAGGCTTTTGCAGTTTGCAGTTATCCACCACATCTTTGTTGCATTCTGGTGCATTCTTCTCACTGAACGCGTGTCTCAACACCATGTTCAGCATGTGTGCGGAGCACGGGACACAGTGGTAGGTCCGAATTGCAGCCTTTACATTAGGGCCCTGATTACTGACAAAAACGACTTTGTCTGCTGGTATTCCATAATTCATCAGCACATTGGTTATTGGGTCAAGGATATTTTTGCTGGTATTTTTGAGATGACTGTCCACTTCCACTGTAGCCAGAATGCGACTCTCCAGGTGCCACTTCTCACTGATATAGTGATATGTAAGGACTGTATATGCCCCCTTGTTGAATTTGTCTGTCCACATATCCATGGTAACAGCAAATTCACCATCTTCCATCACTTTCTGAATGACTTCAGATATTTTCTCCTTATCTGCAGCAGCCTGTTCCTTTGCCCTGTCACGAACAGTTTGCCGATGGGGTATGATGGCATCAGTGTCAACAGCACCTCCAGTGTTAATTAGTGTCTGGGCCACCTGGATGAATCCTTTGCCGGTGACGACATCGGATGGGCACATATCCAGGCAAAACAGGTCCATGAAGTCAACCATGAACTTGGATTTGTCTTCCAGTGGTACTCTTTTGCTGTCTTGACGGACATAGGAGGTTAAGGTGTTTGTCTGACTTGGCTGGCTTCTGGCTTTATTACACACATGATGTACCATGTTTGAGGTACCAGTTTTGTGGCTATCAAATACATACAACGCTTCGCAGAGCCACTTAGCTGATTCTTACAAACTCTGTCACACTCTTATGGGCCCATGTTCCTTTCCCATTGGTGCCACAACTGGTTCAAACTTGACAAATTTGGGGAATTTTCTATAATAAGACAATGTCCTTCATCTGCATGGGTCAAAATGTTGTGAGCATATATATGACATTTATACTGGAGAGAAAATTTCATAGGATCTTCATTCACATAACTTTCCCCTGTTTTCTTCAAATTCTTTAAAACTCTTTAAAATCCTTTGAACTGACTGCACAAAACTTTATTAAGTTTAGAAGTTATGCAGTTAAGCAGCTAACATGCCAAACAGGAAGTGAGTATACTCAGGACCTTTATCGCTGATGTCACTTTAAGAATTATATCACTTGGTCTATGACTGTGTGAGCTTTTTTGTATTCCACTGTCTTGTGCCTCCCACGAGCCACACTGCACAAACTGAAAGCTGTTATATCTCAGTCACCCTTTCCACTTGCAGTTATGGAGCTTGCATTCAAATTTTCACATAGACAATACCAGCACAACAGTGACAGTACTGTCTTGATTTTTTGTTTGATGACATCACTTCCTATGATTAATATCAGTGGTGTTTGTGACAAATATGAGCTGAGGTATTCTGGTGGCCATTTTAAGCTTGGAGCCCTTGCAGCCTCAATTTATCTTTGTAACCTTATACTTACTTTTCAAGGTCAACAGCCATTTGTTTTCTTTCTTTCAAAAGTTCTGTCCTTTATCCATAGAAATGGTTAATAATTATCCATTTTATATCACACTGAAATAGGAAAAATACTCCCATTCCTTTTGGGAAAATTGTAATTGTGAAACACAGTCTTTGTGCTCAGCAACTTTTTAGTATAAATGAACACAACTTTTTAATTATTTTGCAAAGAACCTGGCTCACACTGTCATTTGTCTGTTATTACCTGTATTGTCGCTCACTCGGTAGTTTGTCATTACCTGTATTGTATTCTGCCTGTAATTTTGTAGTATTCTTCTTTTGTTTATTTTATCAAATGTGTGACTAGTTTTGGATGCCACAACAGTTTACATCAGAAACAGAAAAGAGTAAAAGCCTCTTAGGCTTGTAGGGGCTTCTCCTGACCTAATGAATGTTCCTTGAAAATCTTTTGTAAAAATTAATCTCTTTACAACACTCAGTCATCTTGTGATCATATTCATGTTATTAAGTAGTCTCTTTCTGAGCTATTGGATTAATTTCCCAACTTTGTCTATCAATTCTGCATCTTCTGTATTCAAGTTCCATTAGTGATGCACTTCTGCCATGTAATGTTTCTCAGAGTTTCTGCAGTGACTAGAACACAAATTTATGTAGGTCTCGAATCATTTAAGAAATAATCAATATCTTGATGTATTTATGTACATTTTCATCATTTATGTACATTCATCAACTAAGATATATTTGACATTCACAGTTATGTCCTAATATTTCTGCATGGTATTGTTTGCTTACAATCTTTACTTTTCCCCTCTGCTTGGAAGCTTACTCAGAAATTCATGTTAACTAAACCAAAAATAGGTTAGTCTTCAATTAAGTAGTCTAATGCCGAAATTCTGAAACCTGACTACTTTATTTCCCAGAGATGAATTTGAATCAGAATGTGGACAACTTTTTCTTAATCACACCTTAAAGTAATGTTTATTTCAAGCAAATTAACATCATATCAAGTTTGATTTAACAGTACTCCATGATGCGTCTGATGGAACTGATCCTTATGTTCATGCCCATGTCTCTGAAACTCCTGTACTCTCCAGGCCTGAAGTAATACATCCTGCCTCTGTAGTGGGGCTGCTCATACATGAGCCAGTGGCCGTCCATCACGTGGCAGGACATGCACTCAGACATGCGGTAGCGTTCCATGATGGAGTCACAGTCTTCACTCAGCTCATGCATCTGACCTCCGAAGTTCTCCCTCTCGTAAATCCTCATCCTGAAGGGTCCTCTATACTGTTGGAACAAATATGAAGAAAAATTAATCAGCAAATGAATGAAAAAAGGCTAAATGTTGTTGGCAGACAGATTCTTTTGCTTTGTCATGTCATTTCTTTGTGAGTCAGGCCTTTCATTACAAATTTGTATTCGAGAGATATATAGAATTTATTTGAAGGTGGAGGGCATGCACCTTTTCCTCAACCCTAGTGGGATCCACTTCACTGAAGTTTATTGTGTTACCAAAGGCCACTTACATCACTGAGTGATTATGTCTCATTATTAGTATAACTTAGGTAACAAGTAAATTTATTCTTGTAATTTAGTGGCAAATATCTCTCAGCTTCATTTCATATGTTTGTGAACATTTGATTTTTTACTGTAATTATTTTAGCCACAGTCAAATGGCAACTAATCAAATAGCTGCAAAGGAAAATGGAATTGAGCTGAAGTGCATCAGGTTAATGGAGATTTAGCTTTTACTACTGACATAAAGCTTTATGAGGTACCTGAGGAATCAAGCGGCAGGAACGGATGGAGTCACTCAAGCCCATGCGGACGTAGTCAGAGTACTCGCCTCTCCTCAGAAAATACTGGTTACCCATGAAGTTGGGACGATCATAGACCACGAAGCACCCAGCCTCCACCCTGCAAGAGGTGCAGCGACTGAGGTATGAGAACAGGTCTGGGCAGTCGGTATTGCACTCATAGGAGCGCCCCTGGAAATTCCTGTCCTCGTAGAAGATGATCTGTGAAATAAAATGTTGTTAGAAAAGTGAGTAATACATATTGATTTTTTATTGCAGTTTTATTGCATTACTGATATTTCAACCTCGTAAGCGTGTAGCTCTAAATCTATTCAATAGGTAACAGACAATGCACTCAGAAGCATTTTTAGAAGTTTCACGTCTTACCCTTCCCATGGTGATGCTTATTACGTCTCAAATGTGTTGTACGGTTAGACCGTCCTGCTCCCATTTTTATACTGATCTTTACCCCAGACCATCTGTGCCACTTTTGTGTGAAAGCCCTGACTCATCAGCCTAATCAGGTTCTACCATGGCAGTGTTTCAATGCAGACTGTAAACGGTTATTATTTGGTATTGAATGCATTTAGATGTAATGGCTTATTTATATATTGTTGACCTTGCATAGCAGAAAGTTCCTGCACTAATGCAATCACATTGTACAATTAATTTGAGATTCTCTCTGATGCCTTTAGTGATTAAAATTATGAAGAAGAACTAGATGAATTCGTCAAGTTTGTTGAATATGCAGACTTTTAGGTTTGTGTATTTTCCTTTAAGTCTCAGAGACAGATAAGTTTTCCTATGTATCATGCCTTTTGAATTTTCAGGCTTCACAACCAGTGTTATATGAATTAGAGTGAATGCAAAAGAAACTCTCTGTATTCTCGTTACAATGCTCTACTTCCAAACTTAGGCTTTACAATGAGAGAGATTAATATTTCTCATGTATTGTATCTTATAGACAAACAATTGTGCAGGTACACCTTTATAATTTCTGACCTTTGTTATTATTTTTTTTTAACCATTTTCATTCTTATCTTTACTCAGATCATCACCTTTATTTTCTAAGCCTACAAGCCTAATATGGAAGTCTAATACCGATGGTTTCTTGATTCAGAATACAATATATAAGGGATCTTTTCTTATCATCTATCTGTGGAAATTACACAGTGCCTGGTTCTGCAAGTCATAGATGGCAAATGTGATATCTGTGCTTAGAACTGATCTATCACAGGACCAAAATGTATTACAGCATAGCAAGTTAATATCATAGTCAAATGTGCTACTCTGGATCTCCATGTGTTTAATTTTTCTTCCCTGTTATTTAGTAGCTTCACTCAGCAGCATAATACATGTTTTAGACAATGAGATATAATGTGATTCACTTTAGTAGTTTTCAGGATATGGTAAAATTCCTTAGTGATAGAATTTTGAAAAAAAGTGTAATGGACAGACTCTTGTGCTTTTTTATGTCATCTCTTTCTGAGTCCGATTTTTCTTTATAAACTTATAAAAAAGAAACCTCTGGAACTTATCTTAAGGTTGAAGATGGTATGCACCTTTTCCTCAACCCTTTGTGGGACCCCCTTCACTGAAGTTTATGGTGGTATCAAAGGCCATCCACATCACTGAGTGATTATGCCTCTTTATTAGTATAATTCAGATAATAAATAAAATTATTTGTGTAATTTAGGAGCTGATTTGCAGCAACATTATGGTGTGCATGAATAAAAAAGAGCCCTGCTTACCAGTGCAGTCCATAACGGGTACAGAGCCCTGCTTACCAATGTACTCCGTAACAGGTACATTTGTGCATCGTCAACACCCCTTGAGCAAGTTATGTCTCCTCAGTTGAAATAAGTATTAAGTTATAGTCTGCAGAAACCAAGAGAAAAAGCATTAGCATTTGCTAAAGAAAAAAAACCCCATTATGACAAATTAAAAACACACAAGCCAAAGGGAATCATGTTGCATTCTCTGTAAATTGAAGGTCGTACAATAATAAAAAAAAAATACCCATCTATGACACTGTCAACAAGTCAAAGCATTTCTATCTTTAGGTCATCCTGCAACTTAAAATCTGGTTTGACCTCTGCTCTCATTCACCAAAACTTCTAAAGAATTCACCCACAGTTTGCATCAGCAGGACCAACTGGTGGTTGCTGCTTTTGGGAGACACTTTTTGAAACATGTTTTATTCATGTGTGTGAAATAATATAGAGTAACCCACTGATTGTAACTCACTGACTGAACGATGTTTTGTTTACAAGAACTTTAATAAGTGAAACTTTGCTCTCAGAATCATCTACAGTCTCATCTCAGTAAAAAAAGATGTCAAAAATAGGTATCAGTTGAATAGCATTTAGGGTCAAAAAAATGACTCTTTTTCCTCATCACTGAGACTCTGTCTGTTTGCTACCTGGTGAAATCAGCATCTCTTGACGGTTCATTCAGAAATACATCTAAAAGATGGCGTTCGCTTTGAGCTTCACAACAGAACATAATATAACTTTTATATCCATGTTTTTTTGTTTTTCTTCAGTAAGCTATGGAGCCAGTGTGTGGAAGGCTTACTCAGCAGCCTTATGCAGTTTGTTAAATCAGTCTGTCAGTAGTCACTATTTCGAATTGTATGCACATGGGGCAGTGCCAAGTGTTGCCTCTCTCCTCAGTGCGACAGCTGAGTGTAATTAGAGTGTAATGTTTACTACTGACTGTGACTGTACATAATTAGAGATGTGAATGCCTTGCTTATATTTGGACATATTTTGGAGCAGTAGTATCAGTCGTATTTCTTAACAGTATATAGAGATTATAGTAGGTGTGAATGTAATTAAATGAAACGCATTATATTCACATGCTTAACAGCAATACTGAATGGAGACTCAACTGACCAGCTGACTGATCTTCACTAACAGTTGCCAAGAATTTTAGTTTTCATGTTTTTGTTGTGTAAGTTGTTTGCTTGAACAAGTGGGAATTAAATGCCCCCCTCCCTCCCTCCAAACAAACAAACAAACAAACAAACAAGCAAGCAAGCAAACAAACAAACAAACAAAACGAATAAACATGCAAATGAAATAAACAAGCTCTCTCTCGCTCTCTCTCTCTCTCACACACACACATATCCATATGTATATAAAATATGAGAATAGACCAAGTCCTCAACCTTTACTGAATTATAAATAAACTTACATTCATCAAAAGAAAATCTATAAGTTTTCTAGAACGTGTTTTTAATGGGTGAGGTACACTAAAAATATTGCTCTAAGGGGTCATTCCTGTACTCTCATGCAATAAGTCATAAAGCCCCTGAAGCCTCAAGCTGTACAGTGTAGCTTTACCAGTACTAATGGCAATGGTGATGTAATTTGTGGTGGCTTGACTGTTCTTTCAGATTCAATGCATGAGAGGTCAAAGATTTTCCAACTGTCAACACCAAAACAACTATTTTTGGAGCTGAGTGTGTCCTCAAATGTTACTTTTCTTGTGTTTCTGGTTCCTCTCAATGTAAAGATATCATTTAAATTACATTTTTGTACTCCGTAACCAGGATTTGTCTCAGGATCAAGATGAAATTTCAGATGGTAAAAATGGAAATATCAGATGGCAATAATGGAAGCAAATGTGAACATTATCCCTAATTTGATTGTTTTTTGATTACGCCTGCAGTTAATATTTTTGCTGAGCCTGTCCACAGTATGCCTTAATTGACAATGTAGGCATGCACTCTCAATTCTCAGTTCAAGGGCCACAATACGTGATCATGTGCCCACATATGCAAGTGCTCCTGTATGTCTTAATGTGTCTGGGTATCAACTGTCAGATTTATACACATCAAATTCTGTTGTTATTATATATTAAAACACAGCAATCAGGGGCCATCTGGAATAATTCATCTTTTATTTTGAGTGGATTCCCGTTTTTCTGGTAGGTAAAGAATTAGCAAGTATCTGTGATTCTTCGCACAGAGCTGAATCTCATTTCACCGACGCCCAAATCCCTGAAGCTCCTGTACTCTCCAGGCCTGAGGTACATCATCCTGCCTCTGTAGTGGGGCTGCTCATACATGAGCCAGTGGCCGTCCATCACGTGGCAGGACTGGCAGTCGGACATATGGAAACGATCCTGGAAGGACTCGCAGTCTTCACTCAGCTCATGCATCTGACCTGCGTAGTTCTCCCTCTCATAGACCCTCAGTCTGAAGGGTCCTCTGTGCTGTAAATTGAAATTTTGACAATTTTTGAAATGCAGATTAAACCTATAAAAATGTTGAAAACAGAGAAGGCAAAAATGATCACTTATTTGAGAGTAATTTTGCATAGATTTAATTTGTGATAAAAAGGTGTTTTTTTTGTTTTTTTTTAAATATGTTACAGTTGTATGTACAGTGACACAAAAGATGTTCAGGGGGAAAATCCATCACACTTATCTAATCAGCAAGGACGACTGTTTTATTGTGTTCATGCAAGCTTTTTGTTCAATTTGTTTTGGGTTTTTTTTTTTAAGACCAAATGTGTAATGTTGTCAATCAAATGAAGGATATTTCATAAATGCAACTCTATATGGTTAGTAGTTTAACTATGTCTTAACAGTATTTACCGGAGGTATCACGCGACAGGAACGGATGGATTCATTAATGCCCATACACAGGTAGTCAGCGTAGTCGCCCCTCCTTATGAAGTACTGGTTACCCATGTAGTTTGGGCGGTCATAGACCACAAAGCAGCCGCTCTCTACCTTGCAGGAACTGCAGCGACTGAGGTAGGTGGACATGTCCGAGCAGTCACTGCTGCACTCATAAGAGCGCCCTTGGAAGTTCCTGTCCTCGTAGAAGATAACCTGCAGAGGAAATAAAATCAAAGAAAATATTCTCCAAACTTTCTTTTGCGCATTAAACATTTATTGGGATTTGGGGAAAATAAAAAACTTTTACGAATGCTCTACTTCCGAATTTACAATAAAATCTGCCCAAAAGGATCCCTAATCTTCTTTAAATGAATCTTCTTCAAATGAATGCAAATCACTGCATAGTTATCATTTTGAATAAACCTGCTTTCAATGTACTGGTCTTTCCAAACTTATGAAACGTTATATCTGTGAGCCCTATAAATTGAATCATGAATGAGATTTTTCAATGTTGTGAAAGATCTGCTTTTCTGTGATATTTTTTGAGGACTTACCTTGCTCATGTTTGAAGGTCTCTGTGGGAATCTGACCAGTGATCATCATGGCGACTGATCAGCTTTTTATCCTTTATCAGCTGGTGATGGGCTTTTGTCATTCAAATAGCCTGGAACCTGATGAACAAGCAGGTCTGTAATTGTTGTTAATTTCTATCATCCTATCACACAGCCACAATAAAGACAGGATCAAGCATTAGTCTTTCAACAGAATAAAACAACTGCATCAAAGATATTTCTCATTTTGTAGTTGGAAGTTTTATAGCCCTGCTTGACAATGAGTATAGTTCATTCAGATTAGCAAAATAGCTCCCTTTGTCATTCACATAAATCTGTAACATTCTATCAAACTGTATTTCATCAAGTGGACACAATTAGTGAGTGAATGGGTGATAAAAATGAATAAGATACCAATTTTGTGGGTTTAAATTAACTTCTATTGTCGTTTGGCCATAAAAATGACTAAGTAAACCTACTTTAATGGTAGATATAGCAGTCGCTTATTAAGGACACTTCCTGAATGCATTTCTGTTACCTTACTTTCATGAAATTATAGTTGCATCAGCCTGATTACCAATTTTCAACTTATAATGATGGATTTCAAATTACTTTAATCTCAGTTATTAATAAAAAGGAGTGACCACCATTACCTAAATTTAAATGAGGTTTTGGAGGGTATTAATGGAGAATTTAGGAGGAATTCTGCAGAGTGAATATAAATTCAAATATCAAGAGCTTTAACTGACCAGCTTTGCAAAAATAAAACAAGGCCAGGAGTACTTAAGACTTCTATGAAACAATGAAACTCCTGGTAAAGTCCTCTGTAGTCTAATGACAAAATACCATTGGAGACGTACTAATGAATCATTTATAACACAATAACACAAGAACAAATTTTATTCATTCGTGTTAGATTTACTTTGACAGATCGAGTCGACCAGTTGTGAAAACATTACATTTAATTTACTTGAACAATTTATCTTGGCTTAATAAATACAAACTACGTTAAATTAAAGTGGATAATTCATATTGACAGAATACAATTTAATCACATGGACCCCATGTCCATCATTTTCTTCCAAGTAAATGCAAAGAACTACTTTTTTCAGTGCATTGCAGAGCATTACATCTATTAAAATGCGTGTCAGTACTGATACTAATGCAATACGAACCATATGAACATTCAAAATATGTCAGCTATGATTGCCTGAGCCCAGGAGAGCATGTGATGTTGTCAGTGTGACAAAAATGTAAGTTTATCAACAGTTCCAAGCAGTTTGTCAGATGCTACGTCTTATTCTAGTTCCATCTTCATTTTGCACCAGTGGCACTGACACTGTACTATGAGATGGTTTCAAAGACTGTCAGAGCTGTCACCAATACTCTCACCACAGGTTATATTAAATCACAGAGTGAGAGATGAATTATAAATTATTTGCATCTGTTGTAGTTTTGAGAATATGGACAGCAAAGAAATAAACAGATTTAGACTAGATTTTGTTGTCAAGATTACAGAGACAACCAGTCCCATATCAGTCATTAAAAATCCAAACAAACAAAATGGAAAGATAAACATCTGGAGGAAAGCTAATAAAACTAAATGAAGGACTGTTTTATTAAGTAAGCATGTCAAAGTGACTCATGATACTAACCATAAAAACAAATTTTATGTTTTAAATAACTGCTTAACAGTATTTGGATAATGACGGCAGAGTGGGAAGGATTTTGTCTTTATCCATGTGGTGCTTGTATTTTGTAGATATTTGGTGACATCTGCAAGACTTTGGATGCCACATGGTAGACTAGGGCAGACACCACCCGTAAGTTTAGGATGCTTTCAAGTTTTGTTAGTCCCACATTTTCATAGTAACTGCAATCCAGAATATTAAAAAAAAACTTGTGTTAGTAAAAATGATGTCAGTAATTTCTAACTGCAAAGCCTCTTAGATTCCTGCAGTTGCAGGTCCAATGTTTTTGGTTTCCTCCTGATGTCATATAAAACTTTATATAAACCTCTACAAATGATAATAAAAAGGATGTGCTCGCAAATGCGCACATTAAGACATATTATTTATTTTTATTTGTTTGTAGTTACAGAGTGTGTGATATGTTATAAATAAGCTATATATACTATATATACTAAACTATATATAAGCAAATAAAGTATGCAAAGAGCTAATGGTTTCATTTTGAAGTAAACAGGTATTAGTTAATGTTCCAACATCTGAGAAAACTACTAAGAAGAAGATGCAAGGAGGTCAACAAGAAGCATATGATAACAGAGGAATTACAAAATGTCTCATTCCTCTCTATTCTTCTCTCTCTTCCACAGGATCCGTGCCAGAGCTACGGGCCATACACCCAAGCCTGTCCCCCTTCACTCTTCATCTCTTCCACTGATATGTCTAATCTAGAGCGCTACTGACTTGTGGAGCCTCACACCAAAACACCACTTAAAACTAGGCCTAAACAGACATGCACTGCACTTCTCAATTTCATACTTCTCAATAAAAACCCAGCTGGGTAATAACAGGGCTATCTCTCTCTTTCTCTGAACTTTTGCAGGTGGCCTTAACAATACACACACACACACACACACACACACATATATATATATAGTTATATAGTTATATATATATAGTTATATAGTTATATGATTATAATATAGAATTCATGACTCAGTTTAGTACCTAGTCATTCTGTCATTTGACCTTAAATCTTAAACTAAATTGAGCATTATCGAATATCTTAGGTATACACATACTCCATAAGGCTCCCTAAAAAATGTATTAGCACTGGCCAGACTTGTAAGTGGGCCAGCAACATTACTCTGGGTCACCACTAGATAAATATGGTTATTTTTACTAGCTGCTCGAATTTCATAACCGAATCTAAGATGAAAGTGTTTGGTCAGAAAAGTACCATCATTCATTTTGACACTGGGTCAGATCCAGCTGAATCAAACTGATATATTCACTGTCACAAAGTGGCAACATCAACTTCTCCTTTCTTCTCATTCCAACCCTCCAGAGAGAGGATCTTCCTGGAGATACAGCCACACCCGAACCAGCTCATCACTCTTTGCATGCTTAACTGTGGACAGCTGTGGTTTCTGCCAGCCACGATACCTGCTTTTTGAACAGCATCCTTCATGCCTTTCTGTCAGCTTTAACTGTGTATTAGAAGGAACCCATGTACACAAGGATGAATATTCCATCAGATCCTCTCCGAGGATGGTGGACCACAGTCCTGGCCTGATCTTACAGATCTGCATGCAGACACTTCTGCTTGTCTGCGTGTCGGTCTGATCCTTCCTCTGTTGAACAACCACAGAAATCTTCCTATTCAATATGAAGCCCGCTAACTGTCAATCCTCTTGGACCACTTTGTCATCTCTCTCTGTTTTTATGTATGCTTACTCATATAACCACTATCTCACACTATCATTGCATTGTCCTCAAAACTATGTCCCTCTTGTTCTCTCTGTCTTTTTTGGTTTTACCTCATAAATCTTATTTATTTTCTGTTTCTTTCCATGCAACAGTCTATCAAATAATTGAACTATTCCAGGCCAGCAAGAGGAGGATAGGCTCCCCTTACTGAGTCTTGGTTCTACCTGAGCTTTCCTCCTATCTCAATCTACGGGAGTTCTCCTCGATGGTGGCGTATCAGTTCCTGCATCCTCAAAAGCTGCTTTGTGATAATGTCCATTGTAAAATAAGTAAATAAATAAATTATTTTTTTAAAAAAACTGTTATAGAGGTAAAAGTGAATTGAACTGAATTAAATTCAACGCAAAAAAAAAAAGGATGTGGAGATTTGAGAGTGATAAATAGGATAGCCTTAAAAAAATTAACAAGAGGATGCTAACAAACATATGTTTTTTGTACTCCTGAAAAAAATTGTGAATGGAGGGCAACTGTACCAAGAGCTCAGCTATATCCACAAGCTTGCAATGCTGAGTAATTCAAAAAAGGAAAAGCTCCAAAAAGTAATACTAGCTCCATTGTTTGTACTTGACTCACATTTGATTCCTAATTACAAAAAATTAAATGTTAAATACTCAATCACATAAAATACAAAAAAAAAGGAACAGCAATTTGCATTTGAAATAAACTGATGTTTTTCTTGTCGGAGCTGAGGCATACTTTTGTATTCACTGATGAGGGAAATTGTGACAAACCTAAGTGCTATATTGGCTGCCAGGGCTTGATATGCCTTTTAACAATAAAACAATTGTTGTAAAGGTGCAACCTCGATCAGGACTTCTTTTAAAACACATTATAGCTCAAACTGTAATCTCAATAAACTGTATTTGTGGTTTTTGAGATGTTTAATGAAAATAAATGTTCTTTTCATTCATTTCATACTTTTAATTAGTTTTTCTTGTCACTATAGGAAAAAGTTGTGGGCTTTTTGGCTACTCATTAACTGTAAAGCAAACTTTTTTCTAATCTGAAGAAAAAATGTTTTCTTTAAATGCACGGCCTATCAGGTACAGTTTACTTTGCAACTTTTTATTGTATCTGTAGTTCAGTGTGCACAGCCTTGACCCTCACTTGATTGATTACATATTTACATGACCTTGGATTAATGGAGCATTGTCTTACAGCCCAAGAACAGGATTTAGTGTGAATGGTGTGGACCTTGCAGATACGCGCATGTTCAGTCAGAAACCGGTGTTAAGCCTCACACAGCATGAGCAAGTGGCCAGAGGCCAACACTACTCTAAACAGTGTCAGTCCCAACTGCTGGAGAAACAATTTAATTGGATTAAAAATCTTTTCTGGAACCAGGTATTACAAAGTCAGATGGTCAGTGATCCATACAAAAGCCAATAAATGTTGCACAAAACCACATTTGCCTTTGAAGCAATTGCAGTATCAGCTATTGTACGGATGTCAATGCTGAGGTTGTTTAAATTACAGTGATTCCTCTTGCAGTTTAATTCAGTGCGGAATATATAAATCTTGACAATACCAAAAGTTTGATACACTTTCTGTAATCAAACCATCACAGATAGTCCTAATCATGGATGACAGCAAAAAAGTGAGATTTCTTCCACTTCTTTCTATTTTCATTTCCTCAGTTGCTTCCCTTTATCTCACCATTAAGACCTCTTCTCTTTTCTCTTTTCTTTCCTCTCTTTTCTCTCCTGCTCATTTCACAGATCATCTTCTATGAGGACAGGAACTTCCAGGGGCGTTCCTACGAGTGCAGCGCTGACTGTGCTGAGCTCTCCTCACACTTCAGTCGCTGCAACTCCATTCAGGTGAAGGGTGGTGCCTGGGTCTTGTACGAACGACCCAACTTTGTGGGTTCTCAGTACATCCTGACCAAAGGAGAGTATCCTGATTATCAGCGCTGGATGGGTCACAATGACTGTATCAGATCTTGCCGCGTTATTAAAAATGTGAGTTGAGCCTCTAGTTAGGACCGAGAGCAGACATTTAGAAGCCCAGTTTAGTGCGATATACTCCTATTATGTGCTCACATACACACACACACACACACGCAAGCATATACACACACTTATACTCTCTTACATGCATACTTAGTCTGCTTGTTTAAGTGTCAAGGGAAAGGGAGTAAGATAAGGCTTGTTATTATCCAACTATTTTCCTTTGTCAGACCATTGTCAGATATGTGTTGTTTTATTCTGAATGCAAGCTAACACCTTTATGTCAAGGTGAATATTAGTCTATGCACCTCTAAAGATGCTTTAGTAGATGTGTTGCTTCTGCTTCAGGCCAACTGGCATTTCGGATTGTGATGTTGTATACTGAGAAAAAGATTAGATGGACACTGAATTTGAAAAGTTTGTAACGTTTGATGTCATGAAATGTATGATTTAGCAACTACAGAAACTAGAGAATCTTTCACAGGCATTCCTGAAGGTTTCTCACTCCATATGATTCTGCAACTTTTATCACTGAAATTAGTGTTCAGGTGACTCATAAACAATTCACTGCAGTCTTATTTTACACTGATCATTACACATTTAATCTTGTCCATCCCAATCTTTCTTTTCTGTCCCACAGACCTCTGGCATGTTCTGTATTCGCCTCTATGACCGCCCAGATTTCAAGGGTCAGATGGTAGAGTTTAGAGAAGACTGCCCTTCTCTTGCTGACCAGTTCCCCAACTGTGAGGTCCAGTCTTGCAACGTGATGAATGGAGTCTGGGTCTTCTATGAGCATCCCAACTACCGTGGTCGGCAGTACTTGCTGGAGGAAGGAGAGTACCGCATCTTCACTGACTGGAGCGCCATGCACCCTGTTGTGTGTTCCATCCGCCGTGTCCAGAACCTATAAACCTGATACTCTTCTTCTCGTGCTGAGATAATTACAGCTATTCCTTTCATCAATAAAAACAGGTGAAACACAAAAGCCCTCTCATGTCATTTAAATTCGATCTAATTTGATTTTGTTTTGAAGTTGCGGAGAAAGTAAGGCCACCTAACATCTTTAAGAAGAGCGTATGAGTCCATCAACTATTTTAGAAGCAGGGCAGAGCTCTTCACCCATTCTGACCTTTGGAAGGGTTAATGTAGGCTCATTTAGGTAATCTACCAGCTAATTAATATTCTGGTTGTTCAATATACCATTGACGGTACTTTATACTTGTGGCTAAAATACACTTTTATTTTGTCAATGGCACTGTTGTAGCCAGACTCACAAGTTGCTTTCACCGCCTCCTTAGCCACAAAGACATCTGGTTGCAGTCCAGCATCTAAGCAGTCTAAATAGCTTTAGTAATCCAAACGTAATGTTGACTGTTTTCTGTATAAAATTATGACTTTGGGAACATTGAATAAATTTGCATTACCCATTGCTTTAAACATATTCAATTTAGCATAGCTGTCATTGGAAATAGCTCATCAGAATAGGCCGTTCTCTTATCTTATGATGCTACTTGCTGTTCAAGCTAATGACACTACAAGTATGTAGACTGGATAAATTTCACAGAAGATTGATTGCATAAGCGAGGATTTGTGTACCTTGTGTTTAACAAAATATTGGACTTAACAGTATCCTGAAAAAAAATTACAAACTAGATCCATAAGAAAGCATCTAATGTTTTGTAGTATTACACTAACTTTCTAAGATTGTATGATTAAATTACTGCTCCTGCAGGATAGTTTTCTAGATAGTTTGAATTTATGACTCTTAACATTACCTGTGAAACAGACCTGTATCATTTTCTTTTTTTTCCCTTTTCTGGTTCTCTGCACTTGAATCTATTACAAGAGATGTCTGTGTTTATCGCTTGGGAGCCACATTTTACCATCAGTGGTCCACACTAGAACCCTAGTGGTCAGATTGTTTATTACTCCATAATGGCTTTAAACACACACTCACTACTGTAATGTCAGTATACCAAAAGCAAGTGCAGTACATAGAACTGAGCAACATAACGGAGTTTGCTACTAGTATATGTCACAAAGTGTGACATTGGACAATTCATAATCCATCAGCCATTAATCAGAAAGTGAGGCATTTCTAAGGGGACTATTTCAGCAGACAGCATCATTTGACAATATCTCATTGAAAAGAAAAAAAGGTTATCATTAATTAATGTGGCTATGAAAGTTTGTGCTTACCCCCCCCCCCCCCCCCCACACACACACACACTTGGGTGACCAAGTGTTCACCACTTGAGCCTCCTTTGTTGCTTCTATTTAAAAACCTCCTACTTTACAAAAAAAAAAACTGAAGCAATATTCTGCAGCTTCTTTAAACAAATAATATGGTCACTGATGTGGTTTGCCACTGGAACAACATATAAGTGTATAAAATAATGACTAATGACTTGACTGAGACAGTCCTGTGAAATATGGAGGTAAATTTTGAGGTAAACAGGGTAAAGCCTCAATTAAATGGCAAGTTTTTAGCCCTCGCTTAGTGTTAGCTCAAATATGACAATATGTCAACAGTTTGTTCCCCGTGGGAGAATGCAACCTGTACAATTTACACATCAAAGTCGTAAGTATGTGACGGAATCTATGAGCATTTCCTCCTGTGTGTTTGCATGCAAATGCGTGCCTCTATACGAGATGGCAGGCTGCAAACCGGGAAAGGCAGCTCTCGGTCAATAAGCACAGCTGAACCTTTCAACACAAAAGCCTGGGCCATGTTGATGATTCAGAGGGTTTTGCCAATCAGGGCCCGGTGGATCCCTGAGCACTATTCTGCTGATGTAGGCAAGGGAGGAGATGGGGCTTGCTGAAACAACAATGTCCTTTCAACACAAAGGCCCACAGCAAGCACTTTTCACCCGAGGGCAAATAGAACGTCATGCATGTATTTATCCAGAGCCTCTATTTTTGGCCTTCACCTCTGTATTAAAGGATAGTTCAGGAAGTTCATGCATTTGGCTCATGAACAAACTCATTTCTGTAAGCCTGAGAGCGCCCTCCTTGGCTCAGGAGAGCTATCATCTTGAATGTGATGCAGCCTCCATCCAGCAGGGGGATCTCTAAACACACAATCACATCAATTTCTCATGTATTTAAAATGGTGTGGGGAAACCCCCCCCCCCCCCAAAAAACAACAACTTCTAATTGTGGAATATTTAAGTGTAACAAACAAATGCGCATAAATGTAGACATTTACCAGAATGATTTAAAATACATGCATAGACGCTCACACACATACATACACACACACACACACACACACACGCACATATATATATATGTATACACACACATTCACGCACTCATAATCTAAGTCGCTTACCCTTATTAAGGTCACAGGGGGTGCTGGAGCCTATCCCAGCATTCATTGGGCGCCAGGTCCATCGCCGGGCAGACACACAGACAAACAAATTCACGCACTCATTCACACCTAGGGGCAATTTTAGTGTCTCCAATTTGCCCGATTTGCATGTCTTTTGACTGTGGGGTGCAACCGGAGCTCCATACAAATTCCACATAGACAGGACCCTGGCCGCCTGGCTGGAAATCGAACCCAGGACCGGGAACCTGCTGTGAGGCAACAGCACTACCCAGTGTGCCACCGTGTGCAATATATATATATATATATATATATTCATTCATTTACTTCAAATCATTATTCATGAATGAATATGAATTCAGAATATATGCATTAAGATAAAAATCCTTAATAATAAAAGCTTAATTACATGTATGTTTTCAAAGTATGAATTATTTGGGGCAGAACTCTTAATGATAGATAGATAGATAGATAGATAGATAGATAGATAGATAGATAGATAGGCAGATAGATGGCTATAGATATAGATTTTTTTTTTTACAACACTTTTTGAACAACACTGGGTAACACTAAACTGTCAATGGATGATATGAAAGGCGACTGTTTATACCATGCACCATAAGTTCTAAGTACATGAGAGAAAGTGCTTTTCTGACACAAGAGTGCTCAGGTTTCCAAAGTGGCAGATGAGAGCCATGTGGGTCTGCCACGGGTTAACAAGCTGGCACCGTTGGCTCAGGTGTTAATTATCCAGCAGTGGAGACTGGGAACTGCAAGGTCATTGTTGAAACACCCCTGCTGTAATATATTGGCATTGTTAAAAGATGGAGACATCTTATAATGAGATATGCTCCTACGCAGAACAAGGCTCCCAGTAGGCTCACAAAAAGAGAGATATCTCGTAGTTACTGAGAATCTCAATTTTATTTTTTCCAAGAGATGCTATAAAAGGCATTTCCACATAATGTTTCATAATAATTCATCTGTGAAATTTTATGCTGGTGGCCTGGGTTTTGCAACTGATAAAACAAGGCTTGTTGTCAATGTCACTGAAGAAGCAGCTGCATGAAAGCTATTTGTACATTTTCCATTACATCTGAAGTTTTTAAAATATGTAAAAAATAAAAGTCTAATTTGGTGTGTATTTATGTTTGAATCTTTTAATTAAAATGAGCCAACCTTGTTTGTAAATCTGTGTCTTCACTTTTTAGCATCAAGTAGACACTTGAATTCTATCTACCAACACACTTTCATTACTTGGTTGATATGCTCATTCCTAACTCTTTCTTCATCCCACACCCTAAACCCCACCCTTCAGCTATTTTTATGCACTAGGGTCAGTGAGAGACTTCTGAGGCTGAGAGGAATGTCTTTAATCCCAGTAAAAGAATGCAAAAATAAACTCTCCTGCAGGAGGTTTGCCATGTAAGGCTGCTGAGAGAGAGAGAGAGAGGGAGAGAGAGAGAGAGAGAGAAAGAAGCTAAGTTCACCATGCAACAGTTCAGCTAAAACATGACAAGTGTTCCTTGCAGATTGTTTAAGAAATTCATGATTATATGGGCATATCTAAGTAACTTAACCACTGAACATCAGGAATTCAAGTAAGCTATGACATACATGATATTATTATTAGGAGCTTTTCAGGATCACATTCGAGATACAAGCATCATTAAGCCTTACTTTTAAAATTTACTTTTAACTGTTGGGCTCCTCCTAAAATAGCCCCCACTTGAATAAACTACAACAGATTAAATATCCTATGACTATCCTCTTCGTTCAGTTCCCATACATTTATCATCACACTCTTTCTTTTTCTCTCTCACTCTCTTTCCACCTCTCCTGCCCAAAAGGTAGGAGATGTTATAGTTTTGTCTCAAACTGCCAATCTCTGTGGTAGTTCACTGAAATGGTTTAGACCACTTCAAATGCTTGCTGCAGAGAGTTCCAATCGTGAAGTTACCAGATTTTATCAAACATATATTAAATCATACATTACAATGAAATACACTCTCCGTAAAGTTTAATTTGAAACTCATCCCTAGAAGCTCAGGGCATGACATAGCCAGGTCAGACGAGGTGGCATGTTAAAGCTGTCGTTGACCCTTCACGCTGCCAACTGGTGATGACAGGCACACCATCATACACCTGGCACATGATGCCATGCTGGGCCCTTAATTATGGTCCTTGGCCTGGAGTGGATGGGCTTCCTGCAGCGCCCCAAATTTGCAGCTCACTTCTACATGAATCATCCAAACCTACCAAGTCTCTTTAAAATCCCACATCACAATTAACATTGCACAGACAATGACTGGAAATAGGGATGTTTGTAAATGTCTAAGTTAAATTTTGCAATAGTTCACAAGCTGTGATTACTTACTGTAGACTTTATGTCTAATATCCGATATTGGCCATCAGAGGGCAGCATGGAATTGAATTTAAGAAAAATGAAATAGGACACCTTGTAAAATGCTTGGGTTTTTTTGTTTTGTTTTTTTTTAAATTATGTCTGAACTCTTCATGGGTAATATTTCACATACATTTATTATGTATGGATGATCTATGGCGCAGTGAAATCAATTACAAACACAGTAACCCAAAATTAAATATGTAGACATAATAATAGAGATGTAGAGCAGGTGACAGTATATGAGCAATGTATACACAATAAAAGAAAATGAGATTACAGGAGACAAAATAGGATCAGATTTAGAAAAAAAAATCCTTGAGATTTTACGAAAGACAAAAAAACATGTCTGTATTAATTACAGAATAAGGCTACATAAACATTAAGGGGGAACACAATATTTTCAGTTACAGCTGATTCCTGCTGTCCATTTGTAAATACAATAAACACCGTAAGACAACCACATGTGTAAATGCTTATATGCTGAATTTACTCACTCTAACCTTGGACAAGAGGATTTACCAGAGTGGCTGGTGTGACGTCACATGAAAAAGTATTGCCATGGAAACCAACCTCCCTCAGTCTCGTCTGTCCTGGCAGATCTAATCCTAGTCACCTATCAGCACAATCTCTAACTGAGTGTATCTGTCCCAATTATGAATATTACCATTACCAATACTTATCTTATTTCCAATGGATAATTTACTCATGAATGATCCATTCGAAATGACCAACCATTGCTCATTAATTGATATTTGGATGTAAAAAAAAAAAAAAAAGAAAAGAAAAAGAAAAAAAAAGAAAGAAAATTCTTAGTTTCAAAAGCTTCTCTTATGGAGTTCACAAGATAACATCAATTCCAATCCCATTTGTGTCAATAAAGGAAGGATACTCAAGTTACACTCTGATCTTCATCCTTGATCTAAGCATAGAGGCTCTAAATGACAGTTCACTCAGAGAAGAATGGCTGTAGACATGCAGGATAGTCACTTTTCAATGTGTGGTTGGACAAAGTATCCATTTTATATTTCAAAACATATTTTAAGGCAGTCCTCAAACTAAAATACTAGCATTTTCATATAACCCACACAGTAACAATGGTGCTCATGGGAATGGGCTATCACAGGTAGCCTACCTGAGAAACTGATGAAATATTTGAGGGCACAAATATTTGGAAGGGGGTTAGTGTGGAAGTTGGTCTGATTAGTTTAGTAGCTTGCAGAATAATACAGAATGTTTAGTATTATAACATTGTCTTGAATCAAATGAACACCAAGCTTGGAAACTGGACACTCATGTTAAAAACATTCTCACTGGTCATGAACTGTGTTCAGTAGCTGACCCACACAATGACATGAGAGAAAAAAAAGGCAAATCGAAATGCTATTCATTAGCTATGCTTCTATACTGCAGCTTTAAAGACAACTATATGCCAAGCTATGGTCAAGACATACACCTACCAATAGGTTAGCAATAAGCTAATGAAGCTAGCCAGCAACTGTTATTTATGTATTAACTTTTATTTACTTATTTGGCTACCAGTTGATAAGTCGGTCAGCAGTGAACTTATGAACTTAAGATAACCAGCTAGCTAATAAAATCGGCCAATTAGGTAATGTTTATTTGTATAGGCCATTTCTATGTATTTGTTTTTAGCCAAGCAAATAAAAACAGATAGTAAAATGTTCTCTGAGCAGTTCTTTTGGACTACAACAAAGGACTTCCATAGACTAACTTATGTGAGTAGCACAACTACATGCATGGTAACATGCAGCCAGCCTTAGCTGGGCTGGAACATTGTGCCTGGCAGGGGTATGGTATTTTCCTTTGTCTCTTTTGTCTCTTAGTCATTTTGGGGGCACAGTAGAGGATTTTAGTTCCAATTTCCTACCCCAACACCCTTTTTCAAAACTGATTCGAAAAGTGCCAGTCAGAGGCTTAATTGCACCAGTGGTCAACACAGATTATCTTGCACAGTTACAGACAGACTAGATCTTAAGCCTCCCGATCTTGTCGCAGACTTTTTACATTTGACATTCACAATTCAAAATCACCCCAAGATTGCACAGCCAGTCTAGCATGAGATCTGCTGGATATTCTGAGAAAGAACTCTGACAACAGCCATAAAGAGTCAAGCCCTCTGGGAGTCGAATGTTGTCACATAGAAGAGGAAATTGAAGAAATCAGGAGCCAACAATAGCAAATACATTTGAAAATACACACACACACACACACACACACACACAAACATTGTGCTAACAGCATCAAGCCAGGCTAAGTAAAGATATGAGGTATGTTAAAGACATGGTTGAAAAATAAATGAATAGATGGATAGATTTATTCCCAGTTGATCTCCAGTCTTTCATGAAGGTCCACAGTCCCCATTGCTTTACAGTTTCTTGAAAATAAAAAGAAGTCAAAATAATTTTTCAAATCAATTTTGAATAGAACAAAGAACAGTCTTGAATTAGGGTACATACATTTATGTATAAAATATTTGGCTGTCAGGAAAATAAGATTTACTATAAAGAAATTACCCTGTTCTTTCTCATATGCCACAAAGTCAAAGAGCACATTCCTAAGAGTGAAAGAGAAGTTGAGATATATAAACATATGAATTCAAGAATGTCAGACCAAAACCTAGCAAGAAACGTACAACATCAAAAGAGTTTCTGGGCTATTTGTATGAAAAGAAAAACCTGCATCAATATCATTCTTCAGTCTATTAAGACAGCATTTAATTGGGTAAAATTTCTGTATTAACTTATATGTTATTCCTCTCAGTTTGTTAACTATCAAATATTTGTGAGGTAATGATCATACTCTCTCCCACTGAATGTATTGACAGTTCCAATCACAAAGCACAGAGTCAAATTCTCTTTGGAACAAAGCTTAAGTATTCCTGTTATTTTTCCAATTAGGGGAGAAACACTGTTCATTGATATATGAATCGCATGGATATAGTAACACACCAGAGGGAGGTGCAGTGACCACGCTTGTAAACAACATAGAAACTAGTAATGGGATTGCATCAGCCACTATGGCAAATTCCTTCAGAGTTACAGGGAAACCATATTTGGATAAGAATTCTGTGTAGTTGCATATGTGACCTTTTTGGTTGAAGATTTGCACAACAACTGGGGCAGCCACGGCCTAATGGTTAGAGAAGCAGGCTAGCGACCAGGCTTGCGACTGGAGGGTCAGCGGTTCAATCCCTGGGAACAGCGGGGGACCAGGGTGAGTGGGTGAACAGTGCCTTCCCCTCCCACAACATCCATGGCTGAAGTGTGCTTGGGCAAGACACTTAACCCCCACTACCCCCGGGTGCAAGCCTGCTGCCCCACAGCCCCTGCTCCCGTTGGGTGTGTATGCTTACTATCAGTGTGTATAGGATGGGTTAAATTCACTGCTCACATCGTGTGCAGTCACAGCGATTCTAAATTTTCTGTTTTCAAAGAGATTCTGTTTAGATTCAGAGATTCTGTTTTCGAACCAATTTCCAAAAAAAGATTTATTTTTAAATAAAATGTCTTTATTGTTTCAAATGAGACAACTGCATGGTGAAAAACTTTGAAAATGAGGGATCAGGCTACAAGCATTTGTTGATAAAAATGAAATCATTTTATGGGAATCTTCATACTAATGTTGTATTTACACAGAAAAAAAATCCTCAAACCACCGATTTTTGAACAGATATGATTTGGGATTAATTTCCAGATGGGTATAGAATTCTTTTTAAAGTTTCTGATCCAGTGCATCCTGAAAATGTTGTTTAAATTCAGGAATCAAGAAAGTAAATCCTCCATGCTCGATACTATCCATTATTACAGATTTTCTTACATTTTTCCATACAAAGTAAAACTGCATTTTATCAGTATTTTTGGCAATTAAACCGTCAATATGTAGAGAAATAATGGCATATTTAATCTTGATAACTGTTCTATTTTAGCTAATAAAATTCTTCTATGCTAAACTTCTAACCTTTCCTCTATCCAAAAGGTGTCTTTGGAGCCACAAATGAAGTTTCTGTTTTTTTATTCAAGAAATGGATTGAAATTTAACTGGCATTTACCATTTAATTTTTTGTAATGATTATTCCTCAATATATCACCTGTTTTTTGGGGGGTTTTTTTGTTTGTTTGTTTGTTTTGTTTGTTTGTTTGTTTTTACTGAAAATGATAAAAATCAGACAGCCCACAATCTTAAATAGCCATCAGTTTACAGTTTCATAAGTTAATGTGAAAACTTAGAAAAGCATTAGAAAATTCCATGATATAATCTATTGCCAAAGGAAGATTGTTTGTGGTTGTTTATTTTGGCCAGTATTACAATAATCATAGCACAATCATTAAAAGTGTTAGTCCTTATCATTGTCATCCAGTGGATGCATCTTTTCAACTGAAATAACTCACTAATAACTCAGTATTTTCAGAGCACTTTTGAGTTGATACAAAAGAACCAGGTTTGCTCTTCTTACTGATGTAGGAAAATTTCAGTAAGCTGAAATATTATCCACTGTAGAATTCATTCTTCTTAGGATAGCTCCTATTAACACATTGCAACCCCAGAGACATGAAAATATCCATTATAATTTGGCAATGTCCAATTTTGTGACTGTCCTCCAAATGATTTGTTTTATATCTGATTTGCATACAAGCATGTTATGTTTTCGTATGTGAATTACATTTTTGCATGTGGAGGTGAAATGTTTCGGGGATTTTTTTAACAGGACAGTTAGCTTCTTGTAGAACCACTGTGAGTAGGGCTTCCTCATTGCACAAAACCATCTTACAATTGCATTTGTCAACAAATTTGAGAATAATAGACCCAATAGCCACAGGTTAAAAATACCCTGTGAATGTTTAGATAGAGCCAGAGTTAAGAGACAGAAATCCAAACAGTGACACACAACTCTTTTGTTCACAACCCCCTCTTCTTCTTTGCCTTTTGACAAATGCTTGGCTGTCTGCAGCTGGTGGACAAAAAGCAAATGTGTGCATTAATATATCCTCTACATTAGCAAAAAAAGTTATTAAAGAATACTGACTAAGACTGTACACCCACCCCACTCTCTCTCTCTCCTTCTCTCTCTCTCTCTCTCCCTCTCTCTCTCTCTCTCTCTCTCTCTCTCTCTCTGTCTTTTTTTACTATATCAGAGGAAGTCTCCACAGGCAGCCTTGTAATACAGCAGCTTGAGAGGTCAGCAGCTTGAGACGTGAGACCATCTCTAAAATGTAGATGTTTATCATCTGTTCACATAAGAATACGTACCTACCACTAACCCTAACCCTCACACTAACCAATAATAAGTTAATAATGTAAAATACTATATACAGTGCTAATATGTTGAAGTTAAAAATGCATCCTCTCTACGTAGTAAAATTAGGAGAATTATGGGATTTTTTTTAAAGGTAGTGCTAGTACTGTAGCATGTTCAACATAAATTCGAGTTCTTGATAATCAGCTAATGTGCAACATGTGTGCATTGAGGTCATATCCAATGTCCTTTCTTCTGTTTTTGATATTTGCTTGGCTTCACCAATCAAGATACTCCCACAACACACATACACAAACACTACTGCTGAAACAAGTGTGATTTTCATGCTTTAATTTGGTTCAGTTTCAAGAAACACAAGTCATTTTAACTATATCTTTATACTCCAATACTCCCAGTTACTGAGGCCCAACCATTATCATCCTAATTAGTCATTAATTGTGCCTGGAAGACTATCAGGGGTGCTTTGCTAGCTATTTAATGCACATCAGTACATGACCTGGTGTTCAGATCAGATAAGCTATCTGTGATGATGAAAAGGGTATATATCGTGAGCAAACAGAGCTGCAGTATGTCTCGCAGTACTGGATTTGGCATGAAGTGTTTACGGTGCTGTGCGAAGGGGGATCCTGGGAGGTTGCTATTTATAGCTCACATTTCATCATTTCTGTGTGCACAGAGCCAAGCTGCACACTGCATTATAATGCCTGTGGGCTGTACCATTACACAGCTCCCTGAGAAAGAGACCCTCCATTTCTTCATGACATCCACAGCAGAGACTTTAAATCAGCAACATTATTAAGGAGAAACTCGGGGAAATGTATGTTTTTCCACTTGACTATGCCAATCATGTTTTTTTTTTTTGATAAATAATAGATCCGTTCAATAAATATTTGCATGTAAACTGTACTTATCGCTAAAAGAGCAATGTTGAGCAAGCTGAGCTGCATTTATAGACATTATAAAATTTTTTTAAAGAAGATCTAAGCTTTTGTAATGAGCAATGTGATATGTACAGTGTGTACTTCCAGTCAGGCTTCTCATAACTGTAACAGACTATTCACATTAAAATGATTTATTGCCAGTAAATCATTTTATTTTTAACTCCTAATAAAATTAAGGACTAAATGTTGATAGATTCATAATGCACAGATCTGTTTAATATTGCACACTCTGAAGGAACATTAGGGCTGTCTTAGTTTTTAAAAGAAAATTGTCTCTTGATCCCCTACACCATGCATGTGTCCTTTTGCCAGTGTTTCTCCACAGGTTGTCATAACAGACTGAATGTGATCAGTGTCTGTCTCCCTCTTTTAATTTTCCATCCCATTGTCCCCTGCAGTGTAGCCTATTACATAGTGTATGTACAATTTTTACAACTCCTGCCTTCCACTTCAGAGGTCACCATTGCCACAGTTTCGCTTACAGCTGAGGTATTGGTTTGATCTTATGCACTGCCGGAGAGAGAAGCACACAATGCCCCTGTGGTTCTCTTTTGTTTCTTGGTTAATATAGAGTAAGGCCTTGTAATAACCACACTCATGTAAACCAACCGGAATTTGGAGACATTATTACCAGCAGTCCTCAAAGTACCAAGGACTGTTTCAGGCACTGTCTTAAATAAATAAGACTGAACTGTATACAGTGTGTGGCATGGCTGTTGGGAACACAGCAAGACAGCAATTGGTGGCAAAAAGCTCTGTAGAAAAGTTCTTATGTTGAGGTCTTTTACTCACTATTTTTGAATGCTAACATGCTGCCATTATTTTCCTGTGTTCTTGTGTCTGTAGGCATCTCTACTCCAAGGCTCATTAAATTGTTTTGCAGTTCTAGCAGCAGTGCTGTTTTGGGAAAGCCAAATTAATTTCATTTACTTTTTGAGTTGTTCTGCTAAATGTTCTCTCCATTATATGTTGTATGATGTAGTGTTTGGGAGCATGATGAGTTGTCATGAGAATGCTCGCGAAACTTATTAGATTGATGGCATGTCCTTTAGAAAGCTGTATACTCGTTTTACGTGATTAAAACACATTTGGGATTTTCCATCATGTTAGACCACTCTCTGTCCACATGTCTGCCAAGTTTCAAGATTTATGTCAGGCTGTGTATTGGGGTATTTCTGATACACATACACGACGCAGACGATTTTCCCTACACTGATTTATTTTTAACAAGGAAATTGGTTAAACTGATTGTATTAGTAACCCAAAGCCTTATTTATTATTAAAAGTTACTGTTCCAGTTGGATATTGAACAGTCCTATGACTGCAAAGGGCAAAAATGTTGTCTGGCTAGTGTCATCTGTCAAATTGCATGACTAACCACTAGTGTGTTTAATGTGGGCATTAACCATGTACGAAGGCCATATAACCCATGTATTGTATATAAAGAAATCTCAGAGATAGGCTTGTGTATGCACTGGGATGTCTTTCAACCAAATTAAACAGAATGATCTTTGTTTAGAGTTTTCAACAGACATTTAGCTATCCTGTTCATGCACCAGGAGTAGTCAGCAAAGGTTGTTGTCTTGATTTTACTTTTTGAGTAGGTGTGAAGGGTTCTTTTATTTCAGCACTTATTCAGCTCGCACTCTGTAGTGGTGTGCCACCTTACGATGTAATGTGAAAATTGCAAAATATTGATAGACAGAACTTTATGATAATTTACTGAAACTTTTTCTCAGGTTTGATCATCTCCACTTTAATGTACCTCATTTTAGCCCTTTACTTCTGCCATTTATTTCGTTCCTTTTCATTTGGTTTCTCACAACAATGTGTTAAGTGGCACAAATGGGTTGCAGTTATTCATAATTTGCTGATAATATTGCTGTGTGCCACTGTTTTTTTTCTTCTTCTTGTTTTTCCTAGTAAAAAAAAACACTGTGAACACATGGAAAGAAAGTAACTAGCAGGCAAAGGATTAGCAAACTGCATGGGTATTGAGACCAACTCTTGCTTTCAGCATTCAGCCAATGAAATTCTTTGATTTTTCTAAACTTCTCTGAGTTTCGTCGGGGAACACAGGTACTAGTGTGAATGAGTAAGAGATGGTTTTAACACATTTTTGGCGATCAAGAAGATTGCAGTCTATGAACTGCATTAGAAAAACACTGCAAAAATGTAGCATGGCAAATGAGCTTACACAAGACAAAATAGTCATTAGGCTAGCAGACAGGGGGCTAGAGTCATGATATTATCAACTGTAAGGATGACATGTTTGTTTGAAGAAACCAAGAATTGTACTTCCAAGATGCAGGCATCACATCAAAGATTGATAAGTGTGATATGACAAAGCAAGAGATGTGCTTTCTTGATGACATAATCTCAGCTGATGAAATCAGCTCTGACCCAAGCAAACTGAGAAACATCCTTATTGAGGCAAATCAACTGAATTAGTTGCAACTCAGAGATGGTAAGAGGAGTGGAAGCTTGTCGCATCTGCATCTCTCTCACTCACATAGACAGAGCAACACTATGTACAGGTAGAAAAAGAGGCACTGGACCCAACATGGGCTTGTTAGAGTTTCTGTGATTTTTTCATCAGATGAACGGAAACTGATCCTAAACCTCTCCTGATTCTTTTCAGAGCATGTACATTGGATGCTCCTCCCCCTTCCCACTTGTATTGTGTATTCTAACACAATAGTTCATGGGCCAGTGAAAATTCTGTGCACTGTGGATGCCCCGTCACACTCACCAGTCAAAGTGGAAGCAAACAAAGAGCTGAGAAAACGTACAAACATCTATGTGGACGCAGTCATGGATCACCTAACAGGAAGTACAACATACATTGATAACTTATAGCACAATGCAAAGCTGACAGTATATGCCTAAAAATCACGGCGGGTGTGTTTACAAGTCGAGATGAGTTCACCTTTCTTACAGTTCAACAAGGCATACTGTTACAAGGCTCCAAACTTGTTTTATCATTGACTTCCAGAAATGTGCCCTATGTAAGCTCTGCATGGGACAACAATGTGCAGTAAAGTGCCAGGAGCATGCACACAAATCACCAAAAGTCGTTCCTCTCCAAAAGATGATATCTTCTGCTATTCGCAAGTGGGAGTTTCAAAGCACATCTCTATGAAGTGTGGCCCATGGCTGACCTCTGCCGATGCCATAGGTAAAACAAATATCCTAAAACTGATGGCCATGTTGAATGTTTTAACAAAACTTTGAAACAGGTACTCAAGCGGGCTATAGACTTTCATGGGAAAATTGAGATCATTAATTACCTTTCATTCTTATGATTTTTCATGAACTTCCATAGGTTTCTCTGGCTTTCTCCTCCATTTAAACTCCATTATTTATTGAAATTTCCTTTTAAGAGACATGCTGTTTCTCACCAGAGAATCATGGCGTTCTCAACCAATACTTCCAATTCCTGGTCCTGGTCCTGGTACCTACATGAGAACACAGATTTCTGACATCCTGGCAGGGTCCTTATACCATGACAGAAAAGATGAAGGATGAAAAATGGCAAGGTAGTTTAGTTTGATATATGCATAAACATATATCGGGACCTTGGAAAAAAAATTGGGGCAACACGAATCCCTCTCTGGGCCTTTCCATGATACCTGAACCAGTTTGATATGCTGGACAACTGGTCTAACATGGCTTTTGGATTAGACGCTAATAGGCTACATTTACACTAGATTACAATATTGTATTTATTGTTAATATGAATAGCATTTTGACGTGATGCATATGCAACCATTCAATCTTAAATCAGACAGTGGGGTCACATCATACCTCAAAAGAGAAAAACACAGTAATGCAGGCTCCATTGATAAGGCTTCATCCTTGTTTAGAACATCGAAATGGTAGCATGAATATTGGGTAATTGGGATCTTTGGGTAATTTAGGAGTCTCAGTGTGCAGTGTTCAGCCAAGCCTTATTGTTATGGTGCCTAAACCAGACGTGACTTAGAAACTGCAATGACTTCTGGAGATTTAATGACATTTCATTCTTTGACGTCTGTCCAATACTTGGGTTTGTTGACCTATCAAACAGTTGAGCCAGGCTTGTTTAATTTTACCCTTTGTCTTGCCCAGTGTTACTGGCACATTCCCTTGGTCCAGGAGGGAAAAAGAAAAAAGTATCCGTAACCCCTGGAGTCAAGTGCCACTACCAGTCCATCAATTCAGCTTACATGGGGTTAATGCCACCTAAAGGCTGACAGACAACACGCTCTGACCCTTTCAAGACTTCGTAGCAGCCTATTTTAGTGATGTGGTGGTGCACATATCTGCTCTGTCTGGAACAGGACCTTAGAGCACTAAGGACAGCTGGTTTACATGGCAACACAAAGAAATGTAGACTTGGCCCCAGTGAACCTGACTACCTGTGTAACTCTGCCCATGGACTCCTCAAAACCAAAGGGAAAAGGCTACGTTTTGTAGTGGCCACAGTTTCACTCCAAAAAACAAGTGAAATTGTTCCCAGGTTGAGCTGGGTACTGTAGATTATTTCATTTTTCTTAGACCTCACATGTCCTCTAACTGAAGGCCAAAGCCTCAGAAAAAGTTAAATTGAGGTCTATGGAAGAAAAACCCTTTACTTTTTTGAGGACTGCCTTGTGTTCCAAACCTGTCCTAGGAAATCCTGACTTTTCTGTTCTATTCCCACTCAGATTAAGGCCAGAGGGTGGTTATCTCCCAAGAGCTGAATGGTGAAGTACATCATGTCTGGTGCCTTAGTCTGAAGGCGTTACAGCATGAGCACCAGTATTCCAATAGTCCAAAAGAGACAGTTGCAGATAAATGGGTTTCTGCCACACTATTATCGCCCATGCACTCTGTTCAGGGACCATGCACCCTACATTGACTTGTCCAGAACAGGAACACCTCCAAATGCATTTCAGGTGCAACATGGAGCAGAATCAGACTGTTTGCCCCATGCATGTTCATTCTCTTTTGCATGAAGGTGCCAGGTGGCAAGCTCAGAGGGGGTATGTATGAGCAGATGTTGGGTGGCACCATCACAGGGTTGCCACACCAACTAAGAATAGGAGGCAGCTGCCACTAATCAGCTTGTTAACAAGTTGCCTCAACTTTTTTTTAATGAATACAACTACAAAGACTGTTTTTATTTTCACTCGTGGCTGAGTCTTGCCATTCCGATCGCTGGCAGCTCTCTCTGGAAGCTAGGCCCATTGACAGACCTGGTCCTCCCGGTGTCTATTATCCCCAAACCTCTCTGAGATAGCAGAGGCTGAGCCCAAAAAAAAAATAAAGCCAAAGAAAAGAAGCCTTTAGGTATTTTTTTTTGCATTTGTTGACATCTAATAAACTATCAGAGAACTAACAAGTTTAACACTATTTCTTTTACTTGTGTTGTGACCATCTCTAAATGATGGTTGACATTATGAGGGGCACCACCTTGAGCATGTCAGGCGCCTCATTAAACGCATCATACCTGATCGGGAAATTCTTTTGTGAATCCATAAATCCTGTTTTTTTGGTTTCATATCAGAACATCTCAACAGCAGAACTGTTCTCTTCAAGACAAATGTCAATCAGGGAATCTACTCTTTTAATGACTGTGTGTATGTGTGTGTGTGTGTGTGGGTGGGTGGGTGTGTGTGCGTGTGTGTGCGTGCATGTGTGTGTGTGCGGTGGTGCTCAAAAGGGAGGGCATTTTTATTGAACTGAATAAATTAAAATGTTTGAAATGTGTTTTCACGGAAATACTCATGATATTCATGTATAGAGATACACTTTTTATTATCATTTGTGTTGACATTGCATACTCAAAGACTTTATTATTTATTATACTCAAAGTCATTAAATATTCTTTAATGTTTCAACTTTTTCCTTGTGTAACGCAGCTCTTCTGTGTGCTCATGAACTGCTCAGATGTATTTGTGTTTATTTGTCATCCCATGGTGTAGGCCTACTTTCCATCCCATAGTGTAACCCGTATGGTGTTAAAATGTTCACCCAATCCAAATAAAGTGCCATTGTATATGCACTTGTCATGATTTAACATTATTTTCCTCACTATCTTCCAGTTTGCTAATGTTGATAAACAAAACCCACAGGTTCTCTTTAAAGGGGTGTATCAATTTTAATATGTAGCAGTAAAATGCAGGCCCCTAGCCAGATGCCTGAGGCTGAAAGTTATAATTTATTCTCCTGTATTTCTCTCCCTGCCCGGGTAGGTGGCACAAATGGAGCATTTTAATTAAAAACTGCTGAGACACAAGGATCCGAGGGTAGGAGAGGTTGCCAGCATGCCAAGGTTTCCCCACAAAGGCATACGTCTCATGGTTCAAAGGGGGGTGGGGAACATCTGACTACTTGCATGCGGATGTTAGTAGCTTATTCTGATCATTGCCTCAACCCATGATTCTTAAGTCTTATTTACTAAATTGTGCGGGGTCAGTTGGTTTATCAGAGACTTTGTGTATTACAATGTGTCATGTTTTTGTTGGAATGTCATGAAATATATGTCATGAAAGATACATTAAATTATATGACTATAACAATATAGTATAATTATATAACAATAGAAATTATATTAATAATATATTACGTGGGTTAATCTGTAAATTGACATTGAATTTCCAGTTATCTTGTTTTCAAAGATTACATGTAATATATAGGCTATTTGCAGTGTGTAATTTGGCTGGTTACCTCATGACAAAGCTTCCAGAAATACTGGCTTTCAGAAATAGTGTTCTCTCTATGTAGTATCAACATCTTTGAGCGGAGAAACTTAATTTGGTTTGTCCAGAATTTTTGTCGTGAGCAAATGATATCTGACCTAACTTTTGCTGAGGAGTTTCTGAAATTTAGATATTGCTTATATTTCTATGCCTTATCCAAATTGATGCAGGAAATCTAATTTCTGTTGAAACTGATTCTCAAAGAGCTAATTTATTTTCACAGGTACATGATGGTAAAATTGGTGTGGTAACAACCAAAACAGTTTACTTTTTGATGGTACTGAGAAAATAGATTTTACATTTATTGGGAAAATGGCTTTCCTGAATGATGTTTGTAAGTCTTCCAGCACTGGACTAGATGTGTCTTGCAATAGTACATGTATACAGTTGTGACCTGTGTTGTTTTTAATGATCATGCTTCAATTAGGATAAGAGCTGCTGTTCTTCATTTAACTTTATTTTTCTGCTATACAAAGCAAGTAGCTTGTCCTGCCAATTTTCGTATGAGCTTGCGACACAGGCAGTCAAATGTTCACCCCCTACCAATCCACCATGTTCATTAATATGCAGCGGGTTTGACAGGCATCGTTATTTGCCCATCGAGATGTTTGTGAGCATGCTGGTCTCCTTCATCTCTCTGCTGTCAATTCCCTGCGAGATTTTCATTGCCATGGTGACAGTAAGCTGCTGATGTCATCCAGGCCAGGTCATTGAGGTTGGACAAAGGTGGGCTGTATGCCTTCCCTCTTTTCCTTTCTCCCTCCATCCCTCATTTCTCTCTCTGGGGGGAAAACCGAAAACCCAACTAGCTGACTAGTAGTAGCATCATTAGAAACTGAGTGTTCTAAAAACCAGCTTCTGTATCCCTCTCCATGAATTAGCGACATTGTAAATCATGTAAATGTGAGGGACTGAAAAACAAGTAGCTTGGGCAAAATGTCCCTTTTATTTTTCCTCCCACTGGAAATTCATTTGTCCATAATGAGCCCTGGAAGCATGCTAATCTCATCAGAGCCATATTTACTAGGATGGGATGAGCTACTAAGGGTATATATTTACATGGGGCAGCTGGGACACATCAATAATTGTTAAGGGAAATGCAAGGAAATGATCATAGGATGTCCCCAAGGATTTGTGTCATGCTTATTGAGTTAATTCACAAAGTTAGTATTCAAAGTGTAATCTATCCTGACCATTAGCAAAGACTCTACAGTGTTGAGAATTTGTCCTGACATAAGGGGGACAAGTCAGAATTTTAGTAAACATACTTTATAAACCAACCACTAACAGCTATTCATTAGGGCACGTGCAGTTTAATTATTAAGTAGGTTGTGCCATAATCGACCAATCTAATAGCAGAGAGTAACATAGCAGAGAGTAACTCTGTTAAATATGCCAGTGTTATTAACAGCATGGGGTACTTTTTTCACTCTTTGTAAAGAACAGTTGTATTCAAATTTATGATGTGCTCTGCTTTTGAAAAGTTATTAAAAAAGGTAGATGTTTAATCAGCTACAGTCAATACCTTTTGTTAAATACTCTTGCCACCAGGAGGCATTATCTGTTGTTAAACTTAGGTCTCATTTCTTGCTGTCCAGTTTATGCCCTCATCCAGAGGGCTGTTTGTAGCCCAGTCTTTTCCTTCTCTTTAAAATAATATATCTCTATGTAGTGATCCTGTGCCTCTGAACAGCAAAGTGCAACAGAACTCATTATTTGTTTGAGAGATCTTTATATTGTCTATTTTAAAAATTTGTCATCTTGCACTTGTTCAAACAAAATTACTGAATTAATCATGGATGATGTAAGCATAAGGAGAAAACAATAAAAGGCAAAGTACCACACATCTACGTTAGTTTAAGAGAAAAAAATAAATAAATCATAGAACATATTAAATCATAGAACAGACCATGATGAATGTAAACAGCAAAATGCATCTTTAAATTGTAAAAAAAAAAAAAAAAAATTTGCCTAAATAATTCCCTTCCTTCACGCCAGCTTGAGAGAGAATCTCAGTAATCATGTGCCTTAGTGAGGATCATTCAAATAGCCTAAACCAGAGTGCAACCTGCAATTTCAAAAGCTATTCCTGAAACTGATTTTCTGATTTGCTCTCCAATTATTACCACCCTCGCTGATCACAGAGCTGTCATTGGTGGGTGTAATAATGAGGTTCCAGTGCTTTTTTCCTGTGCACTCCTCCTCAGACAGCATGAAGTCAGCTAAAAAAGCCGTGTGCAGCTCTGTTCTCTTCCCTCGTGTTACATGGGCTGCACCCTCGCCCCTTCACCCCCACCCCCTTGCACTCTGTTGTAGTAGGCCCATTACAAAGATCTTTATTTTGACATCCTTATGGTCATGGTAATCTTCTAGTCTCTAATTGCTGCCCCTGCCTCATGGCTAAGCATGCTTTATTTCTCCATCGTTTCTGTGCCGGACTCTCAAAAGTGATAAACACAAATCATTTCTGTAACCCCATGTAAATATGTGACATCCAAGAAGCCCATCCCCACCTTGCCAGAACAGACAGAAAAAAAAGAGAAATAATTTACCTATGAAGTCTGCCTGATTCTAAACAAACAGTGTCAAGACATAGCAGCGGCCCGTGTGACGCAGTAAAAGAATACAGCTATGGAAAAGCAATAATCTGATGTCGCTCATAGTGACCAATGGCTTGTTTTATTACAAAGCTAAACAAAGCTTATCTGTGGGAGATGATACTCTCCACTGTGATGTTACACTGTTGAACTGCAGATCTCAAGGGACTAAGGTGACTCCAGTTTATTGATGAAGCTATAATTACAAACGGCCTTCTCACCTAGGGTGGAATATGTTTTTGTGATTTCACAGTGATAGAGGAAAAATCTAACCATTGTAAATGGGTGTTAAGTAATTACTACAGAATGGCCTCTTTCCTTATGTTTTCAATTTTTAACTTTACAGGTGAAAATGTCTTGAAGTTTTGTGGGCGGCAAATCTCACACACCACATAGATTCTGCTGTAACACTCTCCATAATTATATGCCTTTGAATTTTTAAATGAATTATCTACATTTTTAAATAAAAAATTTAATAATTGAAATGAAAATTTGAATAATTAATGGGTGACAGGGAAGCAAGGCAATGACTGATTCCATTTTTTTTTTTTTAATGTAGTAATATTTATATCCTCAGCTATTTAAAATATTTTCTCAATGGCTTTTTCCTAAGCTACAAATGAAAAAGTGAACTACAGGCATAAAATCATGCCATTGGTGCTCCCGACCAGAGATAACAAGATTATTTTAACCATCCCCCAAACATCATGTGTACACAGAGCATGTTCCTAATATAGTGCTGACGTCAGTGAAAGTTGCTAGCAGGGCAAGTAGGGAATCCCTGGGAAAGTACTCATGGTGATGTTTACTCCTTAACCTGTAAAATACACCATGAGCCAGTTGAGACACATACACTGAGAGAGGGACTGTACTGTAAAAAAAAAAAAAAAAAAAGAAGTTATTTTTCAGTTCAGCCTAAACATCATATGATGTGGTAACCACTGCTGATTTTTGCAAAATCATATTAATACTCCTCTTTGACTTGATAGAACCAAAAGGGGAAATGGAATGCTGTGCTGTATTTCAGTAAAAGTATAAAATCACCTCGGATCTACCATGGACCTCCTCAACCTTTTAAGCCATCATGCGCATCAATACACTGAGAAGAGCTAATTGATCCTCATATCTATGTATAGATGTACAAATGGATTGTCTGTCTGGGATGTGGTTATGTTAATGCTTACATACCACAAAACAGCGATCAATACACGTAGTTGTGGTGTTATTTGATGGAAATGAAATAAATTTAAATCAGTTAATGCAGTATTTCAAATCATAACAACAGAGACCACAATGGAGTGTGCTTCACGTACTCATGTACATTAAAGGAAATACCAGTTTGAAAGTAGTGGGTCGCTGCAGAGGAAATGACTTCTCTGTCTCTGCAAATGTTGCTGCACAATAACTGTAGCACACAGATGCACTGAAGATTTGAGACTTTTTTATTGTTTCACTCTTTCACAAGAGAGGGAGCCTCATGTTTTTGCGTGCTACACTGTGGTTTGCAAGCCAGACATGGTGGCTTTCAGAATTTTGATGTCTATCTATCTGAACGGTTGCATTTTTACTTTAGATACCATTCTCTTGTTTAATCATTGGCTTATCATTGTACGGCATTAATACTGTGTATCAAACATGGGTAGGGATATTTCAACTTTTGAGTGCTAATGCAGTGAATGGCTAATCCACATGCATTTTTGTGAACATTTCTTTATACTTGTTAAATAGGGTTTGTGTGACTAAAATCAAGCCTAGAGGAATCAAACTATTTATCAGTGAGAAATTGTATGCGCCACATAAAGTTAACAGTATAATTGGTTTCGCTTTATAAATAATATACGGCAAAACCATGCTGTAAACCGATAGTAATGTTTGGTTACAGTGCATTTCACATAGTCTTTGTCTGTGAATGCATAGGAGGAGCCTGTGCAGAAGTACAGCTGGATTGTCACCTTGTGTGTGGGCGTGTGGGTGTGTGGGTGTCAAGCTTTAAGATACAACAAGCTGTGCGCTGTGGATATTGAAAGAGCTTTGACACCACTACTCAAATGTGAAAATGTAATTATGAGGTTTTAAGAACTCAAACTCTTCAAGACTCTATTCAGAGGCACTTCATAATGAGTCATGAGACAGGGGCTGTTACTTGAATCACGAGACAGATATTGTTATTTTAAAAAATATACATTAAAAAAAAACATATATAGACATACAAAACATATTCAAACCTGATAATGAAAATACCTAACGGATGTTTGTGCAACTGAAATTTGAAATTAAGCTATGCACTGTGAAGACTGCACGTATATTGAAGGATGCTGAAAGCCAGACTTGAACCCCTAGAAACTCATGATGAATCAACTTTAGCCCCATGGTTAACAGCGCTTTTTAAGTCTCAGGGAAATTATGCAATTACTGCCGCAGTCTTTTCAGCTTCTTAAGAATAACCAACTTGGCTATGGTCTATAATTATTAAAGTTTTTTCTCAATTATTTTTGTAATTGATTAATCTATGATGATTAGTAATGTTACTTATTCAGGATGAACCCCTTTCAGTGTACTAATTATGTAATAAAAAGGGAAGTAAAATGTAGTTATCATTAAGCTTAAGGTACTTGCAATGTATTTAAGGTTGGCATAGCTTTACTTTGACCAAGACAAGCATACAAAATATAATGAAGTTTAATGATCAAAGTCAGAAAATAAAAATGTGACTCCCAATAATATAGAGAAACACAAAGAAAAAAAAGAAGTAAAATCCTATGGATTGAATTCATTTTAGAAAGGGTGAGCTACTCCAAAGTATTACAGGGGAAATTATGGGATGCAAAAGGGGAAAGAAGAAATCTCTTCTGAAAAACAAAACAAAACAAAAACAGTTCTTAGCCATAAATATTCAGTGTATTTAGTCTAGCTGATATTAGAAAGTAGTTATTACAGGTGTTAACTCAGTCACCAAGCCAAATCCTCCCTTAAAAGGTTATGGCTACAGTTAAGGTCCAGTTGATGAAGGGGGTTCATGCCTCACTGGCTAGAGAAGGGTTGGCTCTATGTCTGGTAAGGAGGCCAAAAAAAAAGGAATGAGGACCTCTAAGGTAGCAAATTGAAGAGGCTCTTTGGTGGCAGTGTCTTGGGCAATGAGGAACTTCACAAGAACTGTGTGGTCTTCAATGTTGCCATTAGGTTCCATGATCTAGAATCTTGGGTGCCCTCGGACAGTGAGTCATCAGACATAATTACAGACGGAGAGAATCCATTGTTTCCATCGAAACCAACATTCGTTGCTGTTAAGAGACAATTGTGGCAGCAGCTTTAGTAACCCTGATTCCTTCAACTACCTCAGTCATATAACAGTGTCAGCATCGGTGGATTATTTATAGAGGTAAATACAGGACTGTTTTCAGGGGAAAAGCTGTGATGGCACTGATGGTTGGCCGTTAGAGTCGGAGTGGATGTGGGGCTTATCTTTTCTTTCTGCTTATCATTTTTGCATAGATGTGGGGTTTACCCCTTCTTTCTGATTATCATACCTAGGTGGGAGTGGGGCTTTACCCCTCTGTTCTGATTGTCGTTGCGTTCCATAAAAAAGCCTATAAAATGAATCACTTAACAATTGACTAATTGAATTGAACAATTTACAGGGCCTATTTCGCTCTGTACATCTTTTTTTTTTTAGACATGACTGTTACTGACATTACTAAAATCACATTGCATCGTGAGGCCTGAAGTTTTAGTTTTCCTTTGCTTGTGACCGTGCAAATGATTCGTCAATAACACAGAACATCAGATGCTACATTGAGTTAATAGATTTTGTTTGTTTATTTGCTTGTTTTTAAGTTCCATATTAAGTGTGGAAAATGGCCCTTTTAATCAGCACTTCCTAATGTACTCAAGATTTGAACAAAATGGGGAAGATTATTCTTTTGTTTAGGGCAGGTGAAACGTAACATGCGTTAAACTTAACAACATAAAAAAAAACGTAGCTAAAAGCTGACTTTGATGGTGAGGTTGCCACATTTTGGGCTCCTCATGACAAATGGCATGTATGAAGTTATCGGACTTTCCCATGACAGGGGCAGTTTTGCTATGGACATGTGGTCACTGCACATCTTGTACGCTAAAATTAAGGTAAAGTCAAAGAATTCAAGTTAAAACATATGCTAAGCACAAGTTAAGCTTATGAAAACATCGCTCATAAAAAGAGAGGGAATGGTTCATTGTTCCTGATGCTGTAGTCAATTTGCAGTAGTTATAAACACTTTAAATAAATGAAACTAAAAAAATATATATATTAGACATAAATTAATAGGGATGTGTACTTTTGAGCTGTGAGTTTGAATGATTATGCAGTGGTTATTTACCTCATGGGCATTGTGCATTAACCTCTTCTTAAAATGTTCTAAAATGTATTCCTCACCGTGACAAAATAAGCTGCATACGAAAAAACAATGTAAGAAGCACAAAACATGTTTAAACACCTGACTCTGTGTGTTTCTATGTACATTTAATGCTGAATGGCAAATGTTCATAAATTGATGCAAATGGCTTATTATAATCATGTCAGGACTTCTGCTGTAATTGTATAAAGCATAAAACAAGTAAAATATCTCATGTTCATAGATTTTATTCTTTCGAAATAGTATATGCTAGCTAAGAAATATTAATGACTACCAAAGTGATTCCTAATGGTGAACATCAAACAACCCCTGAAAATAGTCTGTTTTGAATGCTGATCAAAACACATTTGCGAGGCTCTCTGGTACTTTTTCCTTTGAAAGGTTTTACATGTAGGTCCACTTAATAATTCATACACAAACCAAACTACAATTGCAAAGTAACAGCAAACACAGGGCATGGTTCCATATTTAGCCAATGCAATTGAGGTTAAAAAAAAAAAAAAACATTGTCATGTAATGGTGGTGTTTATTGCAGAAAAACAAAACAAAATGTTTGAATGACCACATCATCACCCACCTACGCACAGGTTACAAGTGCAAAGAGTGCATCACATGTAGTGCAGTAGCCTGTCTTAGGTAGCACTCACGACATTTCTGAAGAATTAGATCATTGTTAAATAGTATTGGATTCATAGACAATGAAGAAGGATAAGAGAAACAATTAAATTTGCCATGTACTCCTCTTCCTCCTCTTCTTCCTGTTATTATTATTGTTGTTGATGTTGTTGTTGTTATTATTATTATTATTATTATTATTATTATTATTATTATTATCATTATTATTATTATTATTATTATTATTATTATTATTATTATTATTATTATTATACCTTTGTGGAAGAGAAAGAGCACCCCATTCCTGACTTGAGGAGAGTGAAGTCATGTCTCTCAGTAGACTGTGGAGGATGGATGAATATGACCAGTGTTTCTGTTCCCTAGGGAGATGGGACAGCCAGAGGGGTAAAAATAGAATGTGCACCACCACCCCCACCCCCACCCCCACTGCCACACACACACACACAGACGCACACATACACACCAGCACCAGCCTCCCCTGCTCATCAGTCCAACGACAGGCCTTATGTCACATACAACTTCCTGTGCAACCCCTCAACCCTTTTCTAGCATCAGTGAGCTGTGGCAGAGACCTGTCAATGCTCTAGCACATAACTGTGTTCAACAGATTCATGTTTATCAGTTCCACTTGAAATTTATTTACTAAGCACAAAACAATTTAGCCTGACAACACTCTAGATACAGTTTGACTTTGGCTATATAATAGCCACACTGTATTTGTAATGAGATTAAATAATTGAATCAGATGTGTTGGGAAAAGAAAGACAATTGGTTCCTCTATAATCAGACTCACATTGCTCATAAAAGTATTGACACTGAACAGCTCAAATAGTATAAAAACAAAAATAGTAGCAGGAGAGGAAGTCAGGGCTTACACTCAGCTGGCTCAAGACAACGCCCCATCAATTACACCAGCCAAAGGGAAAGTCCCTTTGAACAGGCATTTACAGACAAAGATAGAGGCCTACATTTCTTATTACTTTGGAATAGATTTATTATCTTTTGTTTTGTTTTTTTTTTACACCGAGCATGGGTCCCATTTTCTTATTGTCTTCAAGACTCAATCCAAACTTTTGGTCTTCTCTTTTTCAGGCAGCACTTTTATTGCAGAAGCATGTGAGAGGACACCCAGTTATAAACCGCTTTTGATACGGAGGTGGGTGGTTACATCAGCAAGGGGGCTTTACATACCTGCAATTTTTAATTGTAAGAAAAAGATTTCTCTTGGAGATCTGCTCTCAGCCTTCCCAACCTCAGCCACCCCCAGCCCCCAACCGCACACCCACACACGCATGCATGCACAAAGACGCTCGTGCACACACACACACACACACACACAAACACACATGCACACGACCCTGCAAACTTCTGCACTTTGCAGGAACTTGTAAATTACAGGTAAACGCTACATGCATGTCATAGACAAAAGCCTGCGCCATCAATGTATTAGTCGTGCTATATATGATCTTCTGTATGCCTTTACATTCAATAGTCAAGCAGCTTTACTACATTAGTAAAAGGGGATGTTCTTCTGACTTTGCGCCCACCAAATATGTGAACGGCTTCAAAGAGTGTGCAAGCTTTCTGAGTTGAACCCCTTATGTTTAAAAAAAGAAAATGTAAAAAAAAAAAAAAAAAAAAGAAAGAAAAGGAAAGAAAAGTCTCTCAGAGGAGATGTGTAATTGCTCTTTTTGCCAAAAATGAAAGTGCAAGAAAACATGCCTCGCTCTATGTCAGGCCAGACAAAAACAGTCTGCTTTTGATCATGAGAGTAGGGGAGGAGCACTACAAGGCTATTTTTGTCCTTTTGTCTGCAGCTGAAATTAAGCAATGGAACGGTGTTGCCAAACTCCTATAATGGCTGTGTGAAATTCGGTTGATAAAAAGGGGCCTCATCCTCCCTTTTGACCTTTGCGTGTGTGTTACGTCAGCACTTGTGTGACATTCACCAGAAAATAATCATTCTAAAAGTTTTATTTAACTCCGGCGTTCTTCTGTGCGGTCTCAGAGAATTCATAATAGACGTTTCCCTCTTATGACCCTAGCACAGTTGAATTCCATTTTCAGATTCATACCAAAGGGATGATCTTTTAATATTTATTTACTTTTTTTCATAGCAAAACCAATAGACCTTGTATTGACGCTAATAATTTGTATGAACTGGCACTGATAATATAGGTTATGTGTACACACTGGGTACAGCAAGAATTGCAGTGCATGATGACTATATATGGAAGTTATACCCTGACCGCTGAAGTGATGAAGGAATTATACTATCGTTTGTGAGTCTGGCTTTTAGTGACTCCCTCTGTATGTTGTTGTTCAGGATTCTGTAAAATTGTGCTGAGTTTGGAGGTTTGTTAATGTGACGAAGGAGCGTTGGTGTATATAACCACATGACACCTACCCACCCCAAGGTTAAACTATAACTTCACCTATGACACATTTGTTATTCTTACATCTCTAGCCGTTGCATATCTTGATGAAGTAATTGTTTTTCTAAGAGGATCTTTGAATCCAAATTGTACATGTGCAGTTTATGCTTTACGATGTACTCTGTGGTGTAATACAAGAGCACAGCAGAGTGGTGACAACAGAGTTCCATGGTATGCCTCGGATGAGGACTGTTACAGTGGTTTCTCCTGGATGTTGCTTTATGAAGCTTTATGAAAAGATAATGGACTTATGGGATGCTGGTAGCGGGAGACGGAGTTCTGTGATAACGTGATGAGAAAGGGAGGAATTAATCCACCGTTTCCTCATTTGTTTTTTACACTGTGAAATGATTTGACTTCTGCTCATGTTTCTTGCTCAGTGTAGGCGATAATATGTGTACAGATTAGGGGTTGTTGTTGTTGTTGTTGTTTTTGTCTTCGTGACCTTTCCCCACATAAAGACAGTTCACCAGTAACACCTGAAGAACCATTTCAGATAGATAAGGGTTGGGATGCTTTAGAATAAATATATATATATATATATTCTATATAATAAATAATAAGCTGAGGGAGATGGGTACAGGCATGAAAACTAGTAGATTACAAGGGCAGAGAGATGGGGGGAGAGAGAGAGAGAGAGAGAGAGAGAGAGCGGCAGTGGCGGCACTGTGTAAACACACTGTCAGAGAAGAAAGTGCAGGGACATTTTCACTCGCTGCAGCCAGGGGAGAGCATTGCATAGAACCCATACAGGAATAATCACGAGCGAGTGAGAGAGAGAGAGAGAGAGAGAGAGAGAGAGAGAGAGAGAGAGCGAGAGAGAGAGAGAGAGGGAGGGGAGGGGAGAAAGAGAGGACGAGGTTTAATTAATTCATGCTGGAGGGGAGGGATGTTGCCTCCACTGACTGAGAGGACTCTACTGCTGCCTCGGCTCTGTTGCCTGTAGCTTTTTTGTTTGTGTGTGTTAGCGAGAGACACCAATCGTGCTCTCTCTCCCCGTGTGAGAATGTGTGTCTAACTAGGACCGAAAGACACAGTCATTGACACAAACAGAGGTAAGATGGGATGTCTCTTTTCTCCATTTAGCTGTCTCTCTTTTCTCTTCACTCGTCTCTCCAGAGCTCTCTGTCAATGCCTTGGCTCACAGCACATCAGCACATTGATAATTGCTCTCTGACAGGACCTTGACCACTGTTTCTCTCTCTTACCCTCTCTCTCTCTTTCTCTCTCTCTCTTACCCTCTCTCTCTCTCTACCTCTCCCTGTTTTCATGATCTCCTGTTTTGCTACTGAAAAAACATTGAAGCCGCTGTTATACAGTTACTCTTCCCGAGTGTCACTGTGTTTTTCATTCGGTCACATACATGGGGTGTGTTTGTTCCTTTGAAGTTATTTGGAAACACTACGTTTTGTTTTTAAACATAATACGTCCAGATCCTTCTGGTACAGTTTTAGCTGAGCGTGACTGAATTGTACATAGTTCATTCTTTTCTGGTGCGGTGGGAGGTGGTCTTTAGGGCTGTTCTTACTGTAGGTATGACAGATGTGTGGACCAAGAGTTAAAAACTACTGAGTGCCTCAACCCCTCAACACTGCTTTTTTTTTTTTTTTTTAAATAATGACCTGTAATCAAAACTGTATGCAATGTTTTCATTTCCCTGAATGTCACAGAGGAGCAAAATCCGTGTGGTCAAATGATGGACAATGGGTTGATGGATTCCCGTTGTATACAGAGGGATACACAGCTAGACAATTGAGCCGTGTTTGTTTTGCTCTTCCTTTATTCACCAGAGTTAATCAATTCGAAATCCGCTGTCACACCGAAAAGTGACAAATTGAAGAGATGCACTGCGTGCAACATGCGTAGTGTGCACATGTTTTATGTGCACTGTGTCGGTGTGTGATGATTACAATCGGTTTTATGGCTGCGATTCATCACCTTCCAAAGCAACCTGTTCCATGCATGGTGTGCCTGCTGGCTGGTTTTGATATCTCTCAAATCACTGAGCTTAATTATGCCTCATTATGCACTTACCAGAGGCACTTTCTCCTTTCTTGATTCGATCTCCATTACAAACAGAAAAAAACAACAAAAAAAAAAAAAACATGGATGTGGGTATGAACGCCTATGTGCCCTTCCCTTGTCTGTTTCTGTGTTGAATCCTATGTTCACAGACAGGAAGGAGGGCTTACACACTGTGGCTGTTAGGAGACGAAACTCATGTTTCCTGACCCAAGCGAGGGGCACGCAGAACGATATAGAGGATGTGTGTGGGCGCACACACACGCTGTGCAGCAATTAAGTTGATATTTACACTCATCATAAATATGTGGGTAATACTGGCATGCAGAGTCATGTGGATTTTTCTAAATCCTATCACTTACAAGATGACCCCCTTGTAGTTTTGGCTTTATGAGGTATAATCGTGAATTGATGGTCACTGTTCTGTCTGGTTTTGCTGAATCCCAGGAGACATGATCTTCTCTCTATTTTCATCCCAGAAATGGATCAGTATGTATTTGATTCTATCCCTGTATGAATGCTAAGCTCAGTGACTTGGGTTTGTGCTCACACAGCGAGTCTTGCGCCTGTTGTGGAAACAGAATCCGAGAGAAGAGCATCTCTGGAACCGAAAACTTTGAGGACAATCCTTCAGTCGGCACTTATGATCACATTGTTTTTGGTTTTTTTTGTTTTTTTATCTTGTTGTTGTTCTTCTCCTTCTTTTGTGTTTGCCCAATGGGCAAAGAGAGATTGATAGATATGAATGAAGGGGTGTCGACACTTTTTTTTAAAACTCAGTTATAGTACACAATCCGCTTCAGGGAAAAGGAGGGAAGGCTGTGACGTTATTCTGTGTGGCCTGAATTTCTAGCTGTTAAGAGATATTGATTAATTGTTGCCGAAACACGGGAAATTAGACTTTAGGTTTTTGGGTTTGTTAGGGCAACAAGACAGCGGGCGGAGACATTCTAAATTAAGACATTGTGAAATATTAAAGAAAAAAAATGAAAGAAAATAATGTTTAGATGGGTTTACTTTCATCCTGTGGCAGCCTGATACAACACATCTGCTGCAGCTGTGCTGAAAGGCGCTGAATTATATTGTCGCTTCTTGTTAGCACTCCATTCACACTCATAATGGCAAAATCTAATGATCATTTTGCAGAGCACGCGCCAAAGGGTTACAGAACATTTATTTTTACGTACAAAAATTTCGGCCCCTGCATTATTTATCCCACTTGATCATTCATCAGAAATTGTCGACAGTCTCTCTTATGTTGTGCTGTAAACAGTTTAGAGGAGGCATAAACGATCAGAGGGGATATATGACACGAATTGTGTGAACATCATCACATCTGCTACAGATTATAATATTTCTGATTGTTTCTAACTGAACAAAAGGTGTCGGTCCGCTCAGCAGATCAGAAGTGTTTGTTTTGTGTGATCCGGACATTTGCACTGGGCTATGCATTTGTGCATCGGTACACAGAAGTGTATTTGTGTATTAATGTATTTTACTCTGGGTACCATGCTCCATTACAACACCCTCTTTAACCGCTGAAGGCATTATTGCCATCTTTTATTCTTTTATTTCTAATGCCTGGGTGAAGGGCAATGAGATGAAGAACTTACCCATGGCTGGGAATGGAAACAGGTCTTGCCTGGATTTTCCTTTCATTGCACTGCAATTTCAAACTAAACCCTCTCGTTGCTATGACATCCAGCCCCTCCGTAAATACTCCCGGTATTTTTGAGCGCACAGGCCCCAGGAGAAAAGAGAGAGAGAGAGAGAGAGAGAGACAGAGAGAGAGAGAGAGAGAGAGAGAGAGAGAGAGATGGCCATAGCTTTGTTTTCTTAGATAGAAATAGATGAAATATTAGACAAAAACCTTTTTTTTTTTTTTTTTTTAACGTTTCCTCTTAAACACTGCTTCAGAAGCGCATATTAAGACTTTGTAGTGGGAATCTCACTGATATGAATGAGAAACCAAGTCCTGGGCATAACACAGGGGAATTAGAGGATGACGTCAGGAAGAACGCGGTGTGAGAAGAGTTTTTATGGTACATTACGAAAATGATATATTTTTTTTTATATTGCAGGGCTGTATGCATCTTTTTTATTTATATTTTCACAGTTCACAGAAATAAGTCGAGATATTACATGTGTCTTATCAGTGCTTTAGTTCTTTATTCTAGGTTTTAATATGACACAAATGATGAATGAGTGCTGATTTCCTTCTGTCATATGTCTGATCTGTCCCTCTGTAGTATGTGTGATATCAAATGCACAAATAGAATTAATTTACTTGGTTGACTGTGCAAGACAACTTAAAGACGCGTGCATGATTTTATTTGCGACGATTACGATTCAAAACTATTTGACATCTCTGCATGTAGAGGCAACAAAATATGAATTAGCCATGACTGTGTTTGCTCTTATTCCTGATCCAAATGGCCTATAATGTGTGATCCCTTATGAACATATCAGTTATGGTACAAACGCATTGATAACATTTCCCAGGCTTTAGAGTGATTGATGATACATTGTACTAATCCATCCATCCTTGTGTTCTACTTTTTTTTTTTTTTTAAGGGTTTCAAAGGAGTCAAAAATATATTATTCTATATAATGTTATATTTTGTTCAAATTTGAATTTCAGTGTGACGGTGATATTAATAATATTAAACTACACGCACATCAGTCACTGAGAGAGAGAAGAATGTAGGAGACGTGACACACATTAAAATATGCAGTGCCACAGTGGTTTTCTTTAGAGAGGTCATAAACATGACATCCTAGGCAAAGCAAAAAAGTGCAAACCTATACAAAGGAGGTACTCCAGACACACAAATGACCAGGTGGCTGAAGGTTGCACTTCTTGACAATTGATCTACACTTATTCTCAGCAGTCCTGTGTGTCTCTCTGCTTATGGAGACTTTGATCAGCTCTAAGCTGATCGTGCAATTGAGCTGCATATTCGCAACACATGTTTAAAATGATAAGACTAGTTCATGAAGTTTGTCTTTATTTTTTGAATGTTGCAATGTATTTCTCTTACACTGACTTGTATTGAACTCCAAATTCCATCATTATTCCCAGATCTTTAATGTATAAATATTATTTTGCGGAGGTGGGTTTTAGGCACTCAACTGTGCGAGGATAGTTTTTCTGTTTGACACATGAAAAAGAAACCACAAAAAATGCATGATGTAAACAACAAAGACCAGCACTTAACCAAACATGATATTCCCTTTATTCGTGCGTGTGTACAGTATAAAGGCTGCTGTATGTTCTCCCAGCTGGAAATCAATGGTCGGAGAATCTCTGTAGGACCTGAACATGGCTCTAGTTAGATATTAATGCTTACCTAGACTCAGAACAAGAGTCATGCTAAAATTCTATTATCGGAATATCCCAGAAAAAGGGCAGTAGGTGTACATATGTTTTCATTCATAAATGTCTTATAAAGCACTCATAAAAATTTTAACATGACTTTTTGAATTTGCTTTATTACCCTTTGCCTAGTATGCTTTTCCTTTTTTGGATTGGGAGAGTGCGTAGATTTTAGGAATACACACACACCCACACACTCACACACGCACACACACACCAAGAAAATGAAACATTGTTAGACTGAACCCATAGTGTTCCTGGTTCTGATTTAGCCAAGAGGGTACAAAATTCAAATACCAAGAACATGCATGGGCATTGTCTTCTCTGCGGTACACATAAATAACGTATAAACATAAATAAAGTAAACAGCTGTGCAATACGTGTGATAGGTGGTGGCAATATGAATGCTCAAGAGGTTTTTTTTTTTCAGCTTGTGAGGCACTTAACTGGTTTATTGGTCTTTATTACGGCATGTTAGATATCAACCTGATATGCTCCAAATGTGACACTGAGTTTACCCTACACATTGCCTACTGGCTGCATGACTGACAGCTGGGTAAATACTCTGACGGGGACGTGTGACCTTATCAGGCCTTTAGCCAACCACTTCCTGAGGCATGGAGCATTTGATAACTGGACGTCTTTAGCTGTGCTCCTGCAAGCTCTCAAGACAACAAAATGTACATTCAGTAACAGGCAATCAAAAGGAGGGATTCAAGCTGAATGTATCCCAAAACACCCGTCAGTTTTATAGCAAGGAAATTCCGTTGGGAGTGGATGGGACATGGTGAAAGATGATTTTCTGTCAGAGTGGACTACAAACTCTGTTGCTCATCCTCGTCTGTGTGATGGTGGTTCTTAACATAGCAGCTTGTGTTTATGGAGGTTAGCCTGTTCATTTATCACAGATGATCTCTTCAGCTCTCACACATAAACTCTGTGTATGTGCACGCTCCCTCTCTTCCCTAAGGATAGTGAGGATGTCATTTCTAATGCAGGATACTGCTGCACGTACCCTACCCCCCCTACCCCCCTTCTTTTTTAAGTGACGATCATTTTCCAAATTTGGCGCTGCAGTCACTAGTTAGTCATAGTGAAATCCCAAATGTCTTGCCAGTGAATTACGACACATATTTGATTGCATCTAAGAAGTTAAGGGCCACGTAAGAGCATACGTATGGTAGTTTTGCGTCATTATTCACCTTTATAATTTAAGCCCCTAATAGTAAGTCTTAGGCATTTTCCAAGGACACTGTTTGTTGCCTATTCGCACAGCTATCGTGTCATTTTTTAATCTTAAACAGAGACCAGACAATGGAAAAAACAAGGTGTAGTTAAAGTGTCTTGCAGGGAGAGCTAGATTGGCAGGATGTTATCACGTGCGTCTGGAGGATGTCAAACAGCAAAACACAAGCATCAGACCTAAACAGCTCTAGAACTGTACACTGTCATGGGGTGTTATTGTATATACAGTTGCACTGACTCTTTTTACATTGCTTACATTTTTACGTGACTGCACTGCCCATTATATTGGGTTTGTTTGTGTAAATTTGTCCGTCATTTGAGGACATTATGATGGTAGATTATGCATAATGAATGATTGGAGTGGGGGGTTGTTGTTTTGGTCGTTTTGTTTGTTTGTTTGTTTCTTGTTATTTCCATGATAAAAGCATGAGAGTTGCATGCTTTACTTACAACAAATGGGTTACGGTCACGTGTGTTTTATTGAATTTTCCAAATATGAAAGGGTTGTGCAATTAGATGTACAGAGTGTCTGCTCTTCATTTTTTTTTTTTTTTCATTTTTATCATTACTATTATTTTTTAAATTCTTGCTTCAGTTTCTGTACCATTTTAACTGGACCACAATAATGAGGCAGTTGTTACAAATCATCTGTACTGAAGAAAAAACACTCATATAAGCCAAAATAAAGCATTTGGCTGACAAAGCAATGCAGCTTTTCATCTTTTTGAACAAAAGTCAAATGGGAAGGCAGGTCTGCATTAAAAGGGTAACTTCAGTGAACAGATAAATGTTTATTACATTTAGGGGGCAGTCAGAGTATGTTCTTTTTTTTTTTGGCTGAGTTATGGTCACATTTAAACTACCAAAACAGTCAAATTTCACTTGGGAAAACTCTTTAAAAAACACCCAATAAATTGAAGTTAGACTAAAAATTTACATTTCATATTAAGGCTAACAATTTGACAGACCTGCTTTAATCTGAGGGGAATTTCTACCAGAAACCATCATTTGATACGATACCCTCAAAGTAAAAAAGTTTTAATTCCATGTACACTTGAGTTTTACTCTATATGAGATAAGCTAGTAAATGTTTCTGTTCAGAGAGTTAAAGCCTGATACATTATTGACTTGAAAAAGATTTTGCTCAGCTCATCAGTAAGGTTAAAAAATATTATACAATCGTTAGTTCCAATCGAGTAATCTGAGTGGACAAGAGCATTCCAAAGAGTGCTGATACAGAGTGTAACAGCATTGGGATGTTTTACTATTATTTATCACTTCGCTTTACAGTGTTCCGATGCAGTCGTTGATTACACCAATGCAAACTTAATTCGCATTTACCATCAGCGCAAATGTGGATACATTTCTGTCGCTGTGTATGATAAAAAAGAACCTACCTAGCCTGCAGCTGGGTATGATAAACAATAGCTAGCTAGCAAGCCAACTGTGTATCTAGACCATCCATGTATGCTAAAAAAGTAGCTTGCAAGTCTGTAGTAGCCTACGGTAAAAAGTGGCTTGCTTGCCTACCGTATAGCTAGCCTTTACATGTACGATAAAAAAAAAGCCGGCGAGCCTGCTGTCGGGTATGAGAGAAAGTAGCTACCTAGCCTTTTCGTTTATGATAAAAAGCAGGTAGTTAGTTAGCTAGCTAACTAACCTGCAATCAAGAAACTGTTTATGTGTCATTTGACAATACATGTAAACGTAGTTCTGAAGGAACTATTTTTGATGGCAGAGCCAAATAAATGACAAAAAAACATCATTTATTGTCTCAAATTATCGTTACTTGATAAACAGCCTTGTATGTAGAAGCAATATCATACTCGAGGTGGTGCCTGCGGCCTCATACCTACAACTGAATCACAGCCGTGCTGATATACAGTAAAACAGCACTCCTTCTCATGTAATATTGCTTAATTGATAACTGATAACATGATAATTTACATTAGGTTGTGTGTCAGGATTATTCCACCAAATAAGTGGCATTTAAACAGCATATTAAACAGCATAAAAGTTCAACGAGTGAAAAAAGAACATCTGCATAAAGCCTCATTCTGGGTTACTTTTTTCATTTTATAAAAGCTCACTTGTTTTGTTACATATATTTAAACATTACATCCACTAAATAAGCTTACCTACCTTAAAATCCACAAAGTAGTAAACACACTAACACAATTTACCATTTAAAAATGGTATGTTTCTGCATCTATGCTTTTTTTTTTTTTTTTGGTAGCCATAGGACTATGGAAACCTGGATATGAGAATTCAAAAAGTTTTCAAAAAGATTCAGAAAATTAGTTTCCACTGCAGTACTTAACTTGAATCTGTACACCAACAGAGACTCTTTTACAAATGCCTGTATTAACAAGCATAGATGGGTGTTGTGACAAGGTGATAGTACTCTTATGGCATACAAAGTCCAGAATGATACATTTTGTTTACTACTGAACGTTGGGGTGATTTGTCATGTAGATCGCTGTTATGACTTTGAGGAGAGGGGCCTTCTTGGTATGAGATAAACTTAATGCACCAGAGTGGACAGGAAAGTCATATGAGTTTATTTCAAAGCCAATGTTAAGGGAAGTCGTTATTCAGTTAAGTGTGACAATAGTACAGGCAGATATTAACAATTAAGTATGGAGCATAATGAAATATGGTGGAACGAGAACCTCAAAAAGCATCAGATACTTTGCGTGAAAGACCACAGGAACCCCTGGTAATCCACTCAGTGGTGGGTACATGATGCTTGATGAGTAAAGTAACATTAGAGTATGGCGAAAAAGTGCATGTTGGGAGGTTTCACCAATGAATAGGGTTGTTGTGAACTCTTAACTCCTACTCAAATAATGCTTTTGGAATCAAAATAATTTAGATGAAAACTTGCTTTCTACTTAAGAAAATCATAGGCAATTTCAGCACATTTTTGGTGTAGTTGGCAGTTACATGATACAAATACTTAAGTGTGCTTAGATTCCTGTATTTCTGTGATCATGAACAAAAGAATAAGTGAGGTTGAGTAAAAGTAATGATATTATCTACATTGTTTTGCCTGCTTTTATTTAAGAGTTCATGCATCCTATTGTAAGACATCTAAGAGAACTGCAAATCCCCATTTGAAATTGTGTATCAAAACTCTCTCACTCTGAGAAAGCTCACAAAGAGTTGTATAATTGAGTGTGTCCAAGGGGGAGACAGAGATCACTCTAAAATCATTTTAGATATATTCAGTGATAAGGAATGGCTGGCATGATTAATATCTTTCCCTCAAAAGGATTTTTATAATTACAAGTTCTGTTAGTATGTACCAATAGGAGGTCCCTTGGGGAAAGATTTTCCAACAACCATGTTTAAAAATGTAGCTTGTGCTAAAGTATAACACAGATTGTAATGTCATATGAATGTGTGTGAATATATATGTATATGTATGTGTATATATATGTATATGTATGTGTGTGTGTGTGTGTGTAAGTTTTTTGGTAGGCAAAGACTCTTGCTTTTATGCATGATAATTTGCAGTATGTCTCAGCTAGAAAACAGGGCAAGAATTATGCAACAGTAAACAACTGTAAACCGTAAACTGTGCAACTGTAATCACGGGACATCTTTCATGGTATAAATTCATGTAAATTTTGTGTGCCCTTTGTCACAATATATGATACATAATGATGTCTGCAAGAGTTTCCTGGAACTATGACATCTGGCCGTCTCCACACTGAAATTGGATTCCCAGAGCATGCTCAAGCCCTGTCTGTTGCAGCTGTAGGAAAGATGTCATATCATCCTTTCATCCTATCATTCTGTCACTTATTAATGGATCATATAACTGATCACAGAATCTGCTTGGAGGCTCTGCTTGAAACATTTGATCATTCAAATTGACCCCCCCCTCCCCCCAAGCTTTCTTTCAACCTACAAACTAATCAGATATTTGTTCATTCCAGTTTAGACTGGAAATATAGACTGGAAGATGTGGATGTTGCTGATGTGAAGGAAGGCTGTGGAAAAAAAGGGGGAGGGGGGAATCAAAGAAAAACCAAAACATATCAAACTGCTGCCAAGACTGGCACATGTTTTAGGTCACTAAGATGAGGGCCAAACGCCATCAAGAAGAGTAATTGGTGTTCTGCGTAGCAGCGTGCTAACTTTAGCCCTAAAATTAGAGCGCAAGGAAGTCACGGAAGCCTGTGACTCATTGTTGTCTCTGACAGGGTGGTTCAAGTGTGGAGTGAAGTTGAACATGGTCTTAGCGAGCAGAAGAACGGAGAAAACGTAGCAGAGAGAGGGAGTGAGAGAAGGTCATGGTCATAGAAATACTACACGAACAGAAGTATCCTCAAGGATCCAACCGGTCGGTCCGAATGGACGGGGATAATAATGCAGTACAGAGGTATAAAGAGAGAGGAATATGGGGAAGGAACATAAATACTACATGGCAAGACTGTAATGGAGTGTCAGTGAGAGAAAGAATGATAACTCATGTAAAACGTGGCTCTCAGCCATGAGAGAGAGAAAGAGAGAGAGAGAGACAGAGAGAGAGAAAGAGTGAGATTGAGAGTAAGAGTGAGAGTGATAGAGTGACCCACACTGCGATACTGTTTAATGGGCTGAAAGGAAACGTAACCCTAAGCTTAGCTTTCCCTGAGCACGCCATTTGAGCAACATGGTAAGAACTCAAGTATTCTGTAGAAAAAGGGGCACACACAGACCATGTACAGGGTATAACATGCCAAGAGAGACTATAGCCCATGGTTTTGATTTGCTCCTCAAAATAACACTAATAGTAGCAAATACGAGTTACACCTTATATTCATGTGTACTATGAGAGACTGTATTAGCAGAGACTACAGAGCGACAACGACAGGGAACTGACAGTGTAGTTCATTTCTACCTCTCATTCTCCTCTTTAACCTGAATAGCCTGAATGACTCACCAGAGTTCATTATTACAACACTGAATGGGAGTTTTTGGGGAGGCTGGACAAGAAGGAGGAGCTGAGGCATAGTCCTGTTTTCTCCCTGAATTCTTATAAAGTTTTTAGATTTCATTGTCATGATCAATCTCAATACTTAGTTTCATTCACAGATTTTCAGAGTGTACAGAGTCTGTTCCAAATGCCCTAAACATAACCAAATCAGGATGCTGAGCTGATATACCACGTCAAATGATATTTTTCCCCCACAATTATCATCTGTAATATCAATGAAACATGGGTATTCCATGGAGATCATACTTGTAACGTGTGAAGAGTATGAGTCATATCTCTCTCTCTCTCTCTTTCTCTCTCTCTCTCTCTCTTTCTCTGTGTAAGTGTGTGTCTGTGAGAGAGAGAGAGAGAGAGAGTTCCCAAAATATGACGCCTGTGTTGTAATGTTCAGTAATCCATTACACCAGGAATACAGTTGTCCATTTCCGAGGCAGGTGTTTGGCATTCATTTAAAAATGCAACATTTCTTACATTTGAAAATGTTCTATGTTTGTGACTTAGGAGGACATTGACAGTGCTGGGATCATTTTTGCATCACTTTGCATTCCTTTTGTTGAATGTACAGAACAAAGTTGATCAACAGTTTGAAAACTGCTGATCTGGCTGGAAAATGAAAAAAAGATGTGACTCCTCATCATTTTTCGTGTCCTTAATCTTGGTGTTCTCCAACCAGCATCCGGCTCTGAATTTTGGAACTACCAATCACCGATCATTGTCACATCACACAGACAAAGCAGATGCAGATATAGGGAGAGTAGCAGAATTATTTGTGTGTGAAAGAGAGACACAGATTTTTTTGTAGACCAATGGAGGTTATCCCTGCACCTGGAAATCTCTGCTCATGTGGGGCTCTGTTCCAGCCCAGATTATAACACTCCTTATTCAAATAATGCCAGCCATGGGGAGCATTTTAATATTAGAACCGTGCCCAATATATCAGGGCTATGATGAAAAAAAAGGGGGGGGGGACCTCCAGGTGTGCGCATCTCTAGGATGAGTATAGTCACCCCTACTATTGATTATGTCAATATGAAAATAGCTTGAATATCAAGATTTTTCAAACTATTTTATTTTTGGCGATAAGAAGATACTAGATCCATACAAGGAGTTTTTGGAGAATCATATCTGGGACCCAGCTAATCTTTTCATGTCAAAAATTGTACTGAGTGACTGAAAAGCTGTTGCTATTTTTGCTTTTAGCAAACACAGAGAGAGAAAGAGAGCGAGAGAGAGAGAGAGAGAAAGAGAGACTCCAATCCTCCCTAATCCAGTTCATCTCCTTGCAGTCCACCTATGACGTCAGGTTGCCAAGCAACTGCCTGAGCAAACAGAATCCCTCACTGCACAGAGGGGTGGCCCCATCCCATTGATCAACACGTGCCCATAGCAGCCCATTAACCGCCCCCCCCCTCCCTCCCCCAACACACACACACACACACACACACACACACACACACACACACAGCATCACCACCACTGCCAATATATCTGAGATTGCTTTTTTTTTGGCGGTCTCTATAATCTGGTGGTACGTGCCTATTACTGAATGTCACCTCTGGTCACTGGTAACTTGTATAAGTTCTACACCATTAAGGAGCTTGGGAAGGAGGGAAATATAAAGGTTGATTATCCATAAAAGTACTGCTGGCATCAGAAATTATACTTTCTTGTCATATCATCCCACATTCATCTCACATCCGACTTACATCCCTAGCCAAGCATGGTGTTATTTTATAAGAACAGATTTTGTGGTTCTCTCAGTGTCCCACCAGTAGTAAATTACAAAGCCTCACCTCATGCTATGTTTGAGGCATCGCTGTGGCTGTGAGAACGTCCTCTTAAACAAATCCATGTGGAGCTTTGTGGTGTTGTGAAAACTGAACAGCAAGAAATAAAATTCTGAAACTTAAATTCAAATATGGGTTGCAGTCTGTTGTGCATCTTTTATGTGGATATATATATACACATTTTGACTTTTATCAATTTTTTATTAGAATAGCATAAAATGCAAGTGGTCCTGTCAAATTCTGGGCCTTAATTAATTTGTAGTGCACCTCTGAATATGCGGCTGGTATATGCTGTTACCTTTAGATCTTACTTTGTGATTATGGTAGTTCATTTCATTTCAATGTATGGTTGTAATAACATTTCAATTTAAAACTGATACAACCTGCATGTTCAACAGGTAGTGCAATGGGAAATGACTGATCATTTAATTCAATGATTTGATAGTTATATCATGTGTTTCACTGTATGTTGCTGTTTGGTACTTGTAGATTTTGAACTGATGTCATGTAATCTTTATTTTGAAACAAAGATATTAAGGCCACAAGAGAAAAAATGCAGATCACTCAAATGTACTTCATCACAGCCCTGACTATAACTAGAGAATGTTCTTTTGCCTCAATGCTCAGATTTAGAATGTTAAAGGAAATTAAATTGATCAAAATACTCCAACTAACCGCCACAGTTTCAACTCTAAAGGTGTTGTTTAAAATCTTTGTGTTTATCTGTTTCTTCTCCACATTAGCATCAGTAATGAGTCATATTTGGCAAATCTAAGGCAGCGTTTAATTTTAGGAGTCGTAGAATTTCATTACCTCAGTGAGACATGATTTTGACGTTTGTTTGTCTCATAGGAATAAAGCGAAATTCCATTTTGGGATTTTCTAGGTGAAAGCTATGGGATTTACTGACAAAATTGTTCTAAGTGGTTGATAAAATGAACAAGTGATATGCAGATGAGATCACAGGGTCCAGTGTTAATTTATATCAAGTAGTATTTAACTGTCATTTACTGTACAAGTACACTTTTGTCATTTTTTAGCAGGGCACCTGTTGAGTATAGCACCATTAGATAACAAATACAATTTCAGATATCATTAGCCATTGGTGTTTCCTGGAGTAGATCTGTATTCCCAGCTACCCATCACCAAGCTTATCAGATTCTTCTAATCAAACTGGTCATTTCATTATATGGAGAAGGATGGCCTCTAATTTACAAATGAATGTTTCAATTAGCATCACATCTGAGTGCCAACACTGTCTTGTATCCTGTGACTACAATGATCACTAACAGTTAAGAACATAATTGCATTACAATTACAGTCACAATCATAATCACAGTTACAATTACAATTACAATTGCAATTACAATACATGTGCAATAGCTCATGAAGATCTGAGCAAACTTTTGTGCTCCACTCTAACAAGTGCACAGAGAACTCTGGTATCTTTCATGTTGGTCGGTTTGACGTCACCGCTATTAAAGAGTGACTTGACCTTCTGGTTGGTTTCCCTAACTGCAATATAATCCAGATATGTTGTTTTGGGTTGGGAATGATGTTATATCTCATGGAAACGAGCCCTGCCAGGCCTGTCAGATGAACTGCACTAGGTTCAGCTGTATTAGGTATTTGTTCTACCCAAAGCAAACACACCATAGTCGCTTTGATTACACTGGGCTAAAAATCCTCCCAATTCTGCCAAGATCTGTTAAATGTTAAGAAAATATAGAACATGTGCACATGCTCCTCAGCCCACTGTTCACTTTCCACCTCATTTACAAGAATCTGACAAATATGACGATAAAATATGAACACAGAGCATACACCCTTCACTGTAACCTTCAGCCATCTCCGAGGAATGTTCTACAAAGTGGGGCTTTTAATTTGTGCAAATAAATAGAGAGATTTTATCAGGATTTAAGTAAATCTTGTTCTTTTTCAACATTGTCTCACAACCCATGGTTGCCAGGGTAATCCTGTCACAGATTTTCCATTTCAGTCATGATAATAGATATGATTGTGTCTGTTCTTGTTTGCTTGATGATTATCTCTCTCTCTCTCTCTCTCTCTCGCTCTCTCTCTCTCAGCTGTCTCAATAGTGTATGTATGCACACCTTTTAATTTGCCTATTGTCTAATTTTCTTCTATTGATCTTCCATGTTCTCCTTTGGTCTCCTCTTTCATTGTGTCACATTGTGCTTTATTATCTCCCTCTTTTAATTGTCTAGTTGCTTCATCTTTTCTCTTAGCTGTGTCCTTGCCCTCTCTCTCTCACTTCAACAATTTCTCTATCCTCCTCTCCCTCTCTCAGCTCTGATGCTCAATGGCCATTCATCTTAATTGTGCTGAGATGCTGATTACACTCTGTGTGTGTGTGTGTGTGTGTGTGTGCGCGCACGCGTGTGTGTGCGCGTGTTTGTGTGTGTAGTAGTGGCAGTTATTTGGAGGATAATATAGCTCATGGTTACAATGAGCTTGAGCAGGTCTGTCCCTTTGTGTGTGTGTATGTGTGTGTGTGTGTTATTCTTATCTGATTTATGCTCTAACACTGAGCCATGTAATAACACAGGTATACCTAAGGAAAAACCTATCTTGGAAAGAACCTGGCATACTCAAAATGGGCCATCACCACAGGCCAGACGTACAGTCATAGTTTCCTCACTTGCCGTATTACAAGTGTATCATATTGCAGTGTTGTGTTACAATGCCTGTTTGTGTGTTTCATACGTGTCTTTTCATCTAAATCCATATAGTTTTACTCTGACACATTCACAGACCTCTGTAAAGAAACTGAAATCACTTTATTTTATTCAGTTTTATTCAAGTGAAGAGCATTCTTCAGAAGTATTGAAATACTAACACTTTAATTAAAACCATCAGCAATAACTATTATGATAAATTAGTTTGATTTAATTAATTTCTATGTAAAATGAATTAATGGTATGAATTAGTAACCACTCAACATTTTTGTTTATTTACTAACTGAAGCTTATCTGAATACTGACTCTGGCAGTAAACTGCATGGCCAGCCCTCCGCTTGCTTTCTATATTTCTCTCTAGCTGTCAGTTCTATTCTATTCTATTCTATTCTATTCTATTCTATTCCTAAATAAGTCCTAAATCTAGGAATGGGATGCATCTTAGGATATCAATTGTGTAGATACAAAGTTGATCCTGCAGAGTCAAGATTGATGTTTATCAGGGCTATTTCAGCATAAGTTCCAAGCAACGGAACGATTGGGAAATTGGTTTTTGTGTTAATTTATGAATTATGTGTTTTAACTCATTTTCTTGATATCATTTACGCATGGCAAGTGACCGTAAGTTAGAGGGTAAAAAACCTGTCACTGTAAAATGTAGCTCTGCTATTTCTGTAAATCACATCATAAACCTACTGTCATCCAATTTAACATTTACTTCCTCAAAATTTGCTCATTTTCCAAATGTGACAGTGTTGTCATTCCCAAGAAACTCTGATTCAGGGAGATACAGTCAAGATTATTAAGCAATGGGCAGAGTGGGGGCGTACAAAACAGAAGTGGAACTTGCCATGGACAGGATATACTATATGCGCATTGTCATTAAATTTCATCCCTAAATCTGATCCGCTGCTCTTCTCCGTCTCTCTACACACCACACATCACACAGCTTACAAGAGGAGCAAGCTCATACCAGAGCACGCTGTAACTTGTATTGCCCCTAGCGACCGTACGTTTCTCTCTCTCTCTCTCTCTCTCTCTCTCTCTCTCTTCTCCTCTCCTATAATTGCAAAGCGTCCTTAAGGATGTTTTATGTTTCATGTTCTTTGTCTCCGCTATCCCCACAGCTGTCGTAAATGCCGCTTGATTTTTCAATCTGTGGAGTCTCATTGAGCGTGTTGTGATAGCCTGTGTACAATATGCACCCAGAGAGGGAGAGAAATGTGGGTGAGAGAGAGAGCAATAGAGAGAAAGATGGATGGAAAGAGAGCGATGGGAGAGAGAGCGAGGCATTGATTGTCTCCTGCGCACTGAGCACAGCGTAGAGACAGGGCCCAGCCCATGTGATGTGTTGGCCCTTTGAACTCCTGTCTCTATGTAGCAAAAAGAACCACCCAGGCAACCTTAACACATCAGTATTACTAGCGTGTGAATCTTTTTTTTTTTTTTTTTTTTCATGTTAACTACAGACAAAAAAATTAAAACAGTCTGTTAATCAGTAAAGGAATTGCACTTTGATAAATCATATGGGTGTGAAATAGCATCTTAAACGTCTTTAAGTTTCTGTTTAGACTCCTCCTGTCCTTTTCTCCTCAATACTGCTTTTTCTTTTTCTTGTAGGTCACTGTTGTTGGGAGGTCATCAGTTCGGACTCACCCTGAGCTTTTGTGTGCGCCTATCAGCTCCCCACCGCGAAGCACTGCAAATTGCAGCCTCTACCTGCGGCGTCTGATTTGCCTCACCTTGACGGTGCAGTCATCCTCTGACCCCACCCCATTCCTTCACCTCTTGGCTCCGGTGATATCTCTCTGCCATCTGCTCACAGGGAAGGAGCTGGGACCATGCCAACACTGCTCAGCTCCACACCAGACCTCAGCCAGGGTTAATCAGCCTCGTACCCCGTATTCTCCTCCCCCTCAAACCTGGGCACGCACACACACACACACACACACACACACACACGCACACACATACACACGCACACCCACACGCACACGCACACGCACACGCACACGCACACACACATACACATACACACGCGCGCACTCTTGGTGAGCGAAATGGGGGACGGGAACTGGGTGTGTCTGAGCCCAGCAGAATTTTCCCAACTGCAGCAGTACAGCGAGTGTAAGTACCATTTCCTGTAATGCTCGAGCCAATAACCAAAAGGGCCATTTTTTTTTTGAAGGGATCTCAACCACTTTACATTCTTCCATTGCTTTTATATTTTGTCCGATCTTTGTATAATCACATTCCATTTGAAAATGTAGCCACTCAATATTCCAAACCGTATTATTGGGTGTTTCTGAATGTTTGTGGTCTGGTCCTTATGATCTAACCACTGCTCACAGACTACACAGGCCATTCTACTGACTCATACTTATGTTCTCCTCCAAATCTGCCCCATCCACCTTGATGGATCGTATTCTTCATGTAACTACTGAAGCATAACAGGCCTGTGACATTTGAAAGAAGAATTATGTTATGAGCCGCCGAGTTAAATGGGGCTTATATTTACGAGCAAATAGATTTTACCGCAATATACACACAGTTGCTCTCGATGTGCTAAATTACACCGTAAATTTGGTGGTGTTCATTTCCGATGTTATTTTTCCTGGAATTGATGAGCACAGACTTAATTTCAGAGTGATCTTACATCAATTAAAAGCAATGTTACACTTATTTGCGTGAAGGCACTGTTCTTAACTGCATTTACTCTGGTGAGTGTTTATATACATAAACGTTGTAAAACACTTTTGGAGTTAATTTAACAGCGGTGAATTGGTATGGCTGACATATTCCAAAATGTAGATTAATTATGTTTGGATAAAAATGTGTACAATGTCTTAGGGACCAGAAATGGTCCATTTAGATAAAAATGTCCAATTTTGTTGTGAGAATAAATAATATGTAAACAGCACTCTTGTCTGCTCTGAACAAAATAGGACGCTCACACATTTGGCCAATGAATAAGAAAACATCTTCTATTTTTAACGTCTTTTTCTGTGATGGACAGATTTCTTGACTTCCAGCTACATAGGTCTAGTGTTACGGAAAGATTCTGTGTTTCCCGTAAGTCTGACTCACCCAACCTAATAGCTTTGCTGACAGAGACACAAGCAAACAGTGCGTGTGTGTGTGCGCGTGTGTGTGCGCGTGTGTGCGCGTGTATGCGTCTTTGTATGTATGAGTTGGAGGGAAACACATTGTTTGATCAATACAAATGCATTCATTTATCTCTCGCTCTTGCCGATGTATTCAGATTGAGAGTAGCTTTCATCATGGACCCAGACTAAAGCCACCTCTATTCACAAATTCCTCCTCGTCACACAAAACTGACATGAAACTCCCACGCATTCTCAGGTATATATGTACTGATATCTGTGATGCACAGTTTACCTCCAGGAAACTAAATGAGATCATAATGTAAGACAAAGGACACAGTCACATTTCCAGTGATTAATTGAGGTTTGTCACAGATTAAGTGTTTGACTTTGGCGAAATTCACAAAATATCACAATAGCTCCAGGTGACGATGAACAGCCTAACGTCCAGTGATAATATCAGCTTTGTTACAGTGTGCAATGGGTAAACGCTTAAATCTGTTTTTTTATGTTTTGTTTTTTTTTTATTCTTTAGTGGGTTTGTATCACTTTTTTTGGCCTTTTAATATTTGGAATAAGTCTGATTTGCATATGAAGCACAGTCAGAAATGGACAGAAAGCAAGGATGTTGCAGGCTCATCATAGAGGTACCTCTAGGTACCTGTCTCAGTCCATGTTCTGAAACCCCATAATTTATTTCTGACAGTAATTTTATAGATCTGTGGGGTTGCCCAGTGACGCAGGAGGAAAGGCCACTGCTATTGCTTTAACAAGAAGTTTTAGCAAAGTATGAAGTATAGAGTGCCTGAGGGGCTTATGAAAGGTCTGAGGATGTTCTGATGAGAATGTTCTGGCCTTGTTTGCTAAAATCTCAATTCCCCTGAAGTAATGGATGAGGGTTTATATGTGTGTGTGTGTGTGTGTGTGTGTGTGTGTATGTATAAAAAAAGGCTGATCACTCTGATATGTAACCATTCTACAGTGGTCTCAAATTAACACTGTTTTGTCTGTTGTGGGCACATAAAGCCCTTTGAGACAAACAGTGATATTTGGCTCTAAATAAACTTGAAACTTGAAACTTGAACTGAGGAGGAGATGTTGCACATCATTCACATACAGTAAGTACAAAAGTACTTTCTACAAGGTATTCATCCCACGTAAAGGGAATGTTTATATTTCCACGTTTTATCATATGAGTGGTACGGTGACTAATGTTTAACGGAGCGATGTAGCGGCTAACTTTAAAAGCAGCCTTACGTATGGAGCGACGACGCCGTGAGATGCAGGGACCACCCATGTCTGTCAGGAGCTCTGGTTCTCAACTACAGTCCCGGAGACTCACCAGACAGCGCATTTTTTTGATCCAGTCAGGCATTACCACACCTCATTCCATTTATCTCCTCATTTATTGCTCAGCCTTTGGCTTTTTGAACTAGCTGTGCTGGTGTTAAGCATTAACTAAATGAGCTCTCGAATGAGTCTTCAAGCCTGGTGCTGAACAACAGCGGTCTGCAGAAGAGAAAGCATCTGCCTGTAAAGATTCAGTGCTTTTAGCCTCGTCAAAACCAATCAGTGAACCAAAATGGCTCACTGTCATTCTTCTCACACAAAGGCTCCTGAGAGAGAAAAAAAACAAACAAACGCGGAGTGTCGGATTCAACACTGTTTGGCCTTATGTTGATAAGCCTCTATTTTTCTTTTAAACCGCTGTTTGCTTATTTTGATTACTTAACACTGTACATCTACTCATTAAGCTATAAAATGCACCTTTGTAAGGTTGGAAGAAACTCATGCAGGCTTTTTAGAGTGCATATGTCCTGTTTTGCTAAATGTATGAGATAAGTATAACATTCATTGCTTGTCTAACATAGGTTGTGAACTGATGAAATGTTAGATTTGTGGCAAGAAACTTAATTATTATAAAATAATTATATACACACACGCACACGCACACACACACACACATATATATATATGTGTGTGTGTGTGTGTGTGTGTGTGTGTGTATAGTTTTGTATAATATATGAGTATATTATGATTTATTATTTTATAATTTATCATTTCACTTCATAATTTTAAATATATATAATTTCATATAGAAATGTGTGTGTGTGTGTGTGGGTGTGTGTTTCCTGATACACACATTTGAATCCTGATTCTTTCCTGAAAACCCTGGATTGAGCTAAAAGCTATCTAGGTATTTTCAAACCCTTTCAGACTTTTTCTCTCTGTTGTATCAAAAAAGGGAAGTTCAGAGGCAAAAAAAGAACTATAACAGGAACTTAGGAACTATATCTTATTCAATTGTTGCTCTGTGCACTTCATACTGTAAAAAAGAGTAGTAAAGAACTTCCACCCTATTTTATTACCATTGATTTGAGCCATGTCGTGTATTAAACAATATCAGTGACGTCACCCATGGTTATTCAGTGCCATACTTTGTCTTAAACATAGCTGAGCATTTAGATTAGTTTGCTTGCTGGAAACAGACACGGCTCATGGCAATTTGCGGCCGGTTTCACCAAAAGCCTCAAACTGTCAGAGGATATTAGATCTCAGAATTTTTTTAATACAAAAAAAAAAAGATTTTATTCTTTTCAAAGAGGACAGTTGTGCAGATGTAATGCTATATATATTCTACATTTCATTTACATCACTCTCTCTCACACACAGATTCCTCAAAGAAGCTTAAAGATGTTCTAGAGGAGTTTCATGGCAACGGTGTTCTCTCCAAGTATAACCCTGAGCAGGTATGTCGCAATTACTCTCTGAATAAGCCCAGCTGATTAAATGCTTTGTGCAAAGACAATGGACCCTCAAGCTCTGATGTGACAGGCTATCAGTATACCCTGACTCAGTCCTCAGTATGCAGCTGAAATGCTTAGTCATCCTCTACTGTGAGGTAGACGTGTCCTCTCCATGTCTTATATTCTCAGGTCCCTTTTACTTTGGAGTGGTGTAGATAAAGCAGTGCCCGTGTACTTTGTTACCGTGACAACAAGGGGCCATGAGGCACCAGTATTGATGATGTTCTTTATGGAGTGTCACCGTCATATTTTCATGCTATAGTCCGCCACGCTAATAAATAACAAGCTCATCGGGGTTTTGGCGCCAATGATTGTCACCCACTGCACTGGATGGATCAATATAGAATCAGGGCTGCTGCTCACAGAGGGTCTAAAACTGGTGCCGGACTGGCTACAACGTGACATCACTCGGCCCTCGTGGTCCATCAGTGCATTTGTGACCAGTAGTAAATTATCCGAGCTGCGAATGGCCTAAAATGTTGTGATGTGCCATTAGCGGTGCTATCCTTCCCGTCTCCCGGTGACAGTGCTCTGTCTCTCTGTGATGGATGAGCCAAGACTGACTGGCTCTGAGCTGTAAATATCACTTGCAGGGGTTGCCACGGCAGCCATCGTCACGTCATGGGAAACTATATGCTGAGCTGATTTACAACAGGTCTCTGTGGTCAGTTAGTGGTCTGTTGTAGTCTGTCATAAATCTTAAAATCTGGGACGTGAGTGACGTGTTATGGTGAGATTGTGTAGAGGAATCTCTGTGACATTGATTTGAACCAGACTTCTCAGTTTGGACATTTGTGAAGTGGAGTTTTACTGAGTTGCTTTTATGAAAGGTCATATCAGTGGACTGATGCTGTTTTATGTGTTTATGGGTGGGCCTCAGACAGGAAGTTCCTGTGGCTGCCCTTTTTAACTGCTTCTCACAAACACTCCAAAAAACGGCACCCCTCAGTCCCAAACACATGTACACACACACACACACACACACACATTCACGTCTTTCTCCGATACAGAGAGCCATGGTTTGACAAATGCACACACACACACACACACACACACACCCCTGTGATTTTGTCCTATGCATTTCCAGTTTTCTTACTTTGCCAGTAAATTTCATTAAACACATAGTCAGATGTTAGTCCAACACCCACCCCTAGTTCCTCCACTCAGTCTTCTCGGCACAGGATTCCTGTCTTTTTGATTGACCTTGTGGCTCTTCCCGAACACATTTTAATTTCAACCACAGAGCAAACAGATTCCAGTAAGACTCGTTCTGTGGATATAGGTGCACAGTTTGGTTTTTTTTTTGTTTGTTTGTTTGGGTTTTTTGTTTTGTTTTGTTTTATTTTTTTTTAAATGTACTTAGCATGACTCAGATGTGAGCTTCTCATAATAATCCGTTTTTGTTTCTTCTTTTCTTCGTTCCGTTGGTTGCGTGATGGAGAGTGGATTAGCACTGTTAAAAAAAGAGGAAGGCCAAATAAAGATAGGGAAGAGTGAGATGAATCAAAGCAGAATGTGAGTGTAACTGTGGGGCACTACTATCACCTTTAGACTGTGTTGTTCAGTCAGCTAAACAATCTAGTCCAGCAGCTGAATTTACTTTTCTTGGAAAATATTTCAAATATGGCACATTGCATGTGTATATAAACTGATCCTTTCACCTTTCCTAACTCATCTGAATGCAAAACAGAAGCAGGATGTTCTCAACCAAGTAAGCCAACACTCTTTGGGTTTGCATGATCTGTGGTTCAGTGTGTCTACAGACTGCATGCCCAAACATGACCCCCATACTCCTATGTTCCCATCAGTGTCTAACCAAAGAGTCACTCTTGGGTCACGCCGTATCTGAAAAGTCAAAGGCGCTTCAGTGTGTCGGCTGTGTTTTTGTGTCCTTTTAACTTTCTGAGGGATGGGCCTTGGATACTGAGTTGTTTCTACCTGTCAGCTTATCCTGTTCTTTTGCCTCAAGTCTTGTTCTATCTCGTATGATGGCTGCCTTTGCAATTATTTATGTAAATACAGTATATTATCGTACCTCTCTGGATGGTGACTTCAACCCTAACACTAACATCTCAGTTTTTTGTTTTTAATTTTTTTTTTTGAAATACAGTGTAACCATTTGTCACATATACCACAACATGTGTATATTGTGCTCAGCAAAATTACATAATAATGAAATATTCATTTCTGTATATATGAATGAGAATGTTTATGTGTTTGTGAAACGATGTATTCAATTTTTGTGTTTAATATTTGAATTTTCTAAAAAAAATAATTGTCTTCGTCTCATGTCTGCAGGGATTTTCACACAAGCTCCCAGTGGAGAGCCACTGAGTGTTGTTCAGACAGTGTTATATGAAGTTAATGCTGAAATCATGAGAAGAGTCATATGCACTATTCATATTTGCATCTCACAAAAACAGGCATCTTCTTTTCATAAAAAAAAAAGACTTTTCGGATTAAATAGTTCAGTTTTCTCGTGGCAAAAATTCGTCGCCGTCGTCGCCTCTATCATTCGGAAGCAATACAAGTGTGAGAATAGCAGTTTCAGAATCTGTGTGCAACATAATGGACACAAATGGTGGGAGTATCACCCGTCGAGTGGCAGCCTCATGTACATTCCATCTTACTGGTTCCAACATTTCAGCTCATTGGCTCTGATAGCAAGGTGATAAGCAGAAGGAGCCATTTCACTGTATTTGGACAGGAGTTAGCGTGTTGGATATATTTTGTGTCGTTTCTCATTTGTCTCCCTCCTCTCTCGTCTTCCCCCGACTTGTTTCCCGTGTAGCCCATTGACTATGAGGGCTTTCAGCTTTTCATGGCCACCTACCTGGAGAATGATATCCCCGAAGAATTATGCCAACACCTCTTCACCTCGTTCAAGAGCAAGACCGGCGGGGGCTGCTCACCTGAGGCTCCCCGTGCGGGAGCGGGGATGCTGGGTAAATATGCTCGTTAGATCCTTTCAAATCTCTATCTCAGCTCCTTTTAAAACTTCAAGCTCTCCGTTCAAATCTTACTGTGTGGTGGGTTTCAGCTTAGCCTCTCCTCTCTTCAGTTGGATGTGCTTTGTCTGAGAATTCAAGCAGCTGGTGCAGATTGTAGTAAAACAAATTGGTGTTTGAAGTGGGATCATTTGACGATGTGGTTTATTGTGCGCATGGAGGGTGGGGTTGCATATATTCTCTCATTTTGTCTTTACTGGAGTCTCTTAAGCCTTGCACTCTGTCCTTGCATCATAAGGCCTTTATTTGTGTGCACACACACACACACGGGCACACACACACCGCACGAGTGAAATAATTAAGAAAGGGACGGCTGTACTCACCACGTCCATCTGTTGGGTGGTTTGGTCAATTATTCCTCGTGGATTTATGTATTAACATAGACCTGTGCTAGGCTTTAACACCATCTCCCCTATCTCCAATGAGATTGCCTGCTTTATGTGTGCATCTGAATGACAGAGTGGACAGATGGATGGATCCTGCCCCTCTCCGCATTGAAAGATGTCACAAGATTTCAGTCCAAAAACCCACCCATGTGTGGTGGGTTGGTGGGCTGTGTGTTACTGCATCACTCCTGTAGCTTTATATCATTAGCAGAAGATTGCTGTGACTGGCTTTGTTCACAGACTGAAAGCCAGCAGTGCCATCTAGTGCTGACCCTCCTACATTTTGGTCCTGTCAAACTTTTTCATAAATGTGTTGTGGATTTTTTTGACCGCCATGCTCCGATCTGCTTTGCTTCTTTACTCGTGTTGGTTAATAGTGCACTGGTTTCTGCCAACCCAGTATAGATCTCCACTGTTGTTTAGTGCTACAGGGCCACTGCTAAACTGGTTCTTCTCCTGGCACTAATTCTTTAGCCCCCTTGCTGTTGCACCTGCTGTTTGCTGTTGATTATGTGTAAAGTTATATTTATTCTCAAATATAGCCTAAATGTAAATTGTTACTTTTAAATCTGCATGATTATCTCTAAATGAAAAACTTGATTTGTAAATAGTGAAATACTGATTTGCGCAAGTAGTGAAAATATGTTATTCATACACTTTGCTTTATTTTCTCCAACTTAGAGATGTATTTTGAATGTTTGATTCCTCCCGTCCATTTGTATTAAGTTCATGCGAGAATCTTTTTTCTACGTCTTTTTTCTGTATTTTTCAGTATTTTCATGATGTCAGTAGGATCTGTGACTCTGACTGTTCTTTCAAATTTAACAGCCATGGTTTTTAACTGTCTTACTTTCTCCAACAAAAACAAGCATATTCCCCACCCCCCCCCCACCAAAGCCCCCACCCCCCACCCAACTCCACCCCCACAACCCAACTCCACCCCCACAACCCAGCCCCACTCCCACCACCCAACCCTCCCCACCCCCACTACCACCACCTGTTTCTGTCCAGGTCTACTGGGATTTTCTCTCTCTCTCTTCACTATGTTGCTTCCTCTGTGCCTGCTAGCTTTGACTCCTCACACATTCCTGATCTTTAACCCGGTGTGTCCACAGAGCCCAAGTCGATCGATGCAGGCATCTCTATACAGACAGAAGTGGCCTGTGCCCCCATTACAGGTACCACAACAGCGTGGTGTGACCTCATTACGAAAAAGAAAAAAAAAAAAATCACACCCCTTCCCAAATGAGACTCATTCCGGAGTCCCCGTGTCCCCCTCGTGTGCTGTCCTTTGACGCATGACTTGTTGTGTGTTCATGTTAACCCAGCCAGTGTAACATTTAGTCTGCAGATTACCGTCCTTCTTGATTCTTACCTTTTCAGGAATAACGGTGTGATTGTTTTCCCTCTGTGATTGTTCCTTCTGTGTTGTCATTTTGTCACAGTATCGGTGTAAAAGCTTAATAGACACTATCTGCCTTTCTGCTTGTTCTCCTCTGAACTGTACCTTGCTGAAAACTCCCGTTTCATCCTGTCTGTAAAATTGTTGTTTCGGTTTTGTTTAGTTTAAAAAAAAAGAAAAAAAAATCACTCTGTAAATAATTCTCTCGCTTTTCTTTCTCTCATCTTCAATCTTTGTCTCATTCCTTCTTTCCCCTCTCTCATTCCTCTGTACTCTCCTATCTTTCTTTCTCTTTCTCTGAGTTACCCTCTCCCCTTTCTTTCTCACCTCCTCCCGCTACTTTCTCTCGCTCTCAAACCTTATTCACCTTCTTTTCTCCTCTCTCCTTCATTTCCTCGATCTTTTTCTGCGTTCAGGTATGAACGGGAAGAGCATTCTTAGTGCTATGGGCAGACACACACCAGAGCATGCTACAGTAATGACCCCGGGTTCTGGAGCCACCACGTCCCCCTGTTCATCACGCTCCTCATCCCAGCGTTCAGGCACGGGTGCTCACACGCCTGGCGGCCCTCATCTCTCACCCTGCACCCAACCTAAACCCTCAGGCGGCGGCTGTAGCAGTAACGCCCTGGCTCCCTCCATATCCACCAGCTCTCCGCGACTCTCCCCCGGTAAGCAATGCTGTGAGGAAAGTCCTCACTCCAACCCATAAAACAGCTTAAAATTTTTATGCCCGACGTATGTCCCAAAACTATGTCATTCGCTTTGGCTCTTATAGTGCCCTCATACTAATACAAACACAAGAAGTGTAATGAATCAGAATCAGAGTCAGAATCAGGATTTAGTTTATTGCCAAGTAGGTTTACACATACAAGGAATTTTTCTTGGTGTGTTGGTGCACCATACAAATACAACACTGAATAGTAACAAGTGCTGAAACACAAACAAACCAACCAAAAAAAACAATTCAAGGTGCTGTACAACGTATAGAGAATACTATGATTATAATTTAAAACATATTAAAAGAGGTGGAAAATATGAATATTGAAATATAAAATGTAAGATTTGCAAAGTGAAATATAATATAATATAAAATATATTAAAAGAGGAAGAAAATATACTGAATGTTGAAATCTAGAATGTAAGATGTGCAAAGTGACATGCAGATGACTAAACATTTTAAGTAGTTCATAAACAATATAACATATGTGTGCTAAAATCTGTGCGTATGAGTCGGGGGGGGTCGGGGGGGGGGGGATTAGGGGCAGAGTATGTGTCAGCGGGGGTCAGGGGGCTTATTGATGAGTTCTACAAAAATGAGCTTGTTTTTAATATCTCTCTTAGTCTTTAATTTAAAAGACCTGTTAAGTCCATTTAGCTATGGTGTCTGATGTATGAAGTTTTCTGTTACTCAGAGAGGAGTAGAACTGATAAACGTGGAATGCAGAGGAAGAGTCCGTCCCCTCAGAGGGGTTCACCGCTGCCTTCACCACAAGTGGTCTTTCTGAAGGACATAGTCTGTTACTTGTCTCTTCTAGAGAGGGGCACCCCAGAGGACAAACTTGAATGTAAGTGAAAGTTGTGTGTGTGCAATCACATTCTGACAAAACTCAAACCAGGCACCCCAGTGTCCTCTTATTACATTAGTCTAAGGTTATCTGGACAATTAAGCACAATTAAAGTAATTAGCCTTAACAATTAAGCCTTCAAAAACACCTGTGTCATGCTTTCATACTGAGGAGTAAAATCTCTACCAAGGTAATCAAGCTTGAGAAATGCTGGCTTTTACGTCAATGGCTGAAGTAGTGCTTTGTTTACCCGTAGTTCAGTGGAAATATAGGTTTAGCATAACCAGTGCATCAGTGTGATTCATAGTTCCTGAATCATTTTTAAATTATTTGATTTAATTTATACATACGTTCATTCATTCTCTCTGTGTGATTTGCGATTATGATTCTAGAGTTTTGATGTGTACTTTAGATATCTAGCCAAAATTAGCTGACCTGTTTGAACATGGGTATATATGCACAGACACACATACACACGCGCACACACACACACACACACACACACACACACACACACACTAATATATCTGACATTGTTTGTTCTGATGTGACTCTTGACCTGACTGTTGCACTGTAACACTGTAATGAGATCTGCTGCCCTGGTGTGACCCCTCCAGTGAATGTGACAGGCAGATTCTGGCAGTGTGCTGCTGTCTCTCCTTTCTCCTCGCTGCTTTAATTCATTACATGGCCTTTTAGCCTTGTTAGCGCCTTCATCCCCCAGCCTTGGCTGTCCAACTAACTTCTTTTACACAACGAGCTATATATGCCAGGAGCTAATCTCCAGCTCCTTGCCTCAGCCTGCCCGTGACAACAGTACTCTCGTGTCATACAAGACTACAGCCTTCCTCTGCAGATACAGACCAGCAGCAATACGTTAGACTTTTAAACTGAAACATGGGCTCTGTTTTCTCCCGCTCTCCCCTAGTCATGTTCCGTCTGTATGATACAGATGGGAACGGTGTGCTGGACAGCTCGGTAAGTCTGCGTCTTCCTCTCCTTTATATGAATTATTCATACACTGAAATAGCAGTACTTTAGTCTTTTAGGCTTAGTAAGGCTTAGTGTGTGTGTGTGTGTGTGTGTGTGTGTGTGTGTGTGTGAGATGAAGCTCCAGTCATATGTTACATATGAAGAGATGCAGATGTATGATGTCATTACATTGTCATCGTTGTAATACTTTAGAATGCATAGTACTGTCATTGCTATTTATGCATTATTTCTTGGGGAAATGACTTCAGCTCAAATCATGGGTGTAAAACAGGCCATTTAAAGAACAGCTATATAAACACTATAGCTGTAACCGAGGCCATTATTCCTACACCATCGGTTGCAGCAACAGATACACGTACGCTGAATGATCCTCAGTAGATTTACTGTATTTTATGTTGCACTGTTTATTCAGGAACTTGACCGTATCATCAATCAAATGGTTCATGTAGCAGAGTATCTGGAGTGGGACTCGACTGAACTCCGGCCGGTATGGACCGTCGAAAAGTGCTTTGCTTTCTTTCTGTGTATGTATGGGAGTGTGTGGGAGCATGTGTGTGTGTGTATGTGTGTGCGTGTATGTGTGTGTGTGTGTGTGTGTGTATGTGTGTGTGTGTGTGTGTGTGTGTGTGTGTGAATGTCTCATCTTTCTCTGTTCAAACAGAAGTAGAGGTAGTATATTGTTCTGTACTGCATACAGCAAAAAGAGTAGGTAGACTGTTCACACTATGCAGAGGTATTTGAGATGTAAATGTCTCAGTTTGTCATGTGTGTTGCTTTGCAGATACTGAAGGAGATGATGGAGGAGATTGACTATGACAGAGATGGAATAGTCACACTAGAGGAGTGGATTAGAGGAGGCATGACTACCATTCCCCTCCTGGTGCTACTGGGAATGGAGACGGTGAGTGAGTGTGTGTGTGTGTGTGTGTGTGTTTATATGCTAGAGAATTTTACTCACAACATTTCCACTCCATAAATGAAAAAAACAACTGACTAGCATATGTTAAATTATTGGTAGTTTTGGTACAATCTTGGTATCCTTTGTAATATTGGTATTTCTGTTACAATCTCAGACCCTCACACTTACACTCCTCTCCCCTCAGAATGTACAAGAGGACGGGCAGCATGTGTGGAGACTGAAGCATTTCAACAAGCCTGCTTACTGCAACTACTGCCACACAATGCTACTGGGAGTGAGAAAACAAGGCCTGTGCTGCTCCCGTAAGACTCCTGTCTGACTTTTCAATCCGACTTATGTAACTGTCTGTCTGCCTTCTCCCACAGCGACTCCCTGTCTTCAGCGATGCCTTGTTTATGTCTCTCCATCTGCATCGCTGGATCATTGTGAAAAGAATGGTGTCTTGAGACCATAGAAATAGTGACAAATAAACTGAATACGCACCAACTGTCCCCTGTAGATGCTCTGACCAATATCTGTATTTGCTCCACATTTATACTCTGGTGTGCTTGGAATGTACAAAACAATTACAACACAGAATGCTTTGTTCCTCTTCAGTCAAATTTTTTTTTCTCAGGGTCATGTCATTAATATGTACGTTTGGTGGCCTTCTGTCGCTCTCTTTTGTGTATCTAATTTAAATGTCTCTTGTTTGTAAACGGTGTTTCTCTACGTGCGTTTGAATCTGTCAAAATTCAAGCCAAATTTATGTTTCGTAATTAAACAGAATCGAAAACTTTTGGTAGCTTTCATTTACGTAATCTTTAAAATGGACGCATTGCAACACCAGGTCATGGTAAATTGAAAAGAGAAGCTCCTATCACAGTGGTCTCGTTTTGTGTCATCAGAATTTGAGGAATTCGTACGGAGTGTCTTTTGATTCTCACGCACCAATATCTCTGTTTCTCTGTTTGTCTGTCTCTCTCTCTCTCTCTCTCTCTCTCTCTCTCTCCCTCTCTCTCTCTCTCTCTCTCTTTCTCAACCGGACATCTGTAGTATGCAAGTACACAGTCCATGAACGCTGCGTGTCCAAAGACATTGCTGCTTGCATCAGCACCTACGCCAAGTCCCGCAGACATACCAATGTAAGTACGTTTACAGAGGAGTAAACAACACTCGCTTTACACATAAATGAGACCCAACTCAAGCAAAATCCCAGGGACTTTACGTTCCTCAGAGAAGGATAGAGAACGGGATCTGTGCGAGCTGGAAATGCACACATTAAAACCTTAATGTCTTTAAAAGTAGATGACTTCCAAATCAGTTCATCCTCGTTCAACGGGGGCCGTCTAAATCACAATCCACTCTGAGACAATTTTGTTCTTAAGAATCTTTCTTACTGGCTTTGATGTGGCTTTGAACTTAACCAAAGCAACTTTATTGGCCTATAAAACTCATTTTAACCCCTAGCTACCGTTCCTCGGATGTCAAGGGAGTTATGAGAACATCCTGTGTGTATTTGGCTGTGTTATTAAAAGCAGTGGGAAAGAGCGACAGAGATCAGCCTCTCTGTCTCTCTGTCACAGTGTCTTTACCGCTGTGATATGATCAACACACTGGAGGAATTGTTTCTCAGGCTCTTAGGAGAAGCTGTCTTTATCTGACGCAGCTACACAAAAGATTACTTGCGTTAGGACCGATAATGTTTTTGTAAAGTAAATACGGTATAAAAAATAAGAGTGGATTGTTGTTTTAAAAGTCTTTCATTGCCATAACCTATTTGCAATAAGGCCTAAAATTGCAAAATTCACTGTAACTTTGGATTGGACAACTATACTTAATAAATTAGGGCCCAGTTATCATAAATCTGGTGTAATGTTTGGGCAATTTCGTATTAACTTAATGCATTTGTGATGAATTATTACAGGCATTTTTATATGGTCGCCTAAATTTAAAAGAGGGGCTAGAAAAAATTCACAACTGTTTCTTAACCAGAGGCAAGAATTTCATTGGCCAATATTATACTCTTTATATTCTGTTTATGTATATTCTCTTTTTATTCTCTTTTTATGCTCTATTATCATTTGGACAGTCATAATAAGCATTTCACTGCACGTCATACTGTGTATATTTGTGTGCGTGACAAGTAAAATTTGAATTTGAATTTGCTTGAATATGCATAGCTGATATTTCAGTCTGTATTATCTGGGTTAGGCTTCAAAACCATGGGACCCACAGAAAGTAAATACCATATGTTGTGCAAGAAAAAATGAAATCACACATGATACTTTTAATACTTTTATGATTAAGACAAGAACAATTCAGTTTTGTGTTCAGTTTTGGTTTCAGATTTTTTTTGGGGGGGGGGGGGGTTCCTAAAGAAATAATCCCCAGGGATTAGTGGACTAGATTACATCAAGCTTGTTGGGTTGAATAATGGTATTACCGGAGAAATCTCAGAACTCTCAGATGCCAGGTACACATTGCCTTTATGCTAACAGATTCAATGGTGTATCTGGTGTCAAAAAAAAAAAAAAAAATCAGGCTAGATTAAGGGTTACATATTTCGCTTTGAAAACTGTGTATCCATTTACTTTGTGAACAACAACAAAATAAACAATGAAAGTAAAAAGTGCTTGTGTATCCCTCTTTTTTTTAGGCTATGCAGCACGTTTGGATGGAGGGCAATTCTGCGACCAAGTGTGACAGATGCCATCGAAGTATAAAATGTTATCAGGGTCTGACAGGCCTGCACTGTGTGTGGTGTCAAATCACTGTAAGTAAATACTGACCTCTGGTGGTAAAACTAGAATCCTACATGCATTTATATTTGTCAGTATAGAAAACCACACAGCACTATCATCCATACGTTCATATTCTGGCAGTGGAGGTAATTTTTATTGTCTGTTCAACAGGATTTTTGATAAACACTACTCTAAGAATTTCTTGAATTTCTTTTTCAGTTGACAAATTTCTATGCAACACACAATGTTGGCCATCTGGTGGCATTCTGTGTGCATTTTACTTCACGCTTATATTTTACCTAAAATGTTCTCAGTGTCACCTCAGTGTAAAAACTGTGCAGTCTCAAAGAACCACAAGGGGATGCTCTCATAACTTGTTCTAAATTTACATTAAAATTTACTTCTATAAGGGTCTCATTATTAATAGTTACTTTTACTATTACTTTTACAACCTGTCTTAGGTGTTTGAACAAAACCATACCATCAAAACTGTAATATGTGTTTTGGATTCTCCTTAACCTTTAGCTACATTAGTTAAGACCCGCTGTGTCTACTCTCTTAACAACAGATGTGGTATCGTTCTTAATCTTTATCTCGGTGTACAAAGTAATATCACTGAGCTCAGATCAGTTGGTGAGCGCGTACCATGACGGCACGCAGAGAATGCAGTGTGAAAGAATTCTACCGGCTGTTGGTTTATGTCCTGTAATTTTTCAACCCACATTCCTCATTCACTTCTTTTCCAGCTTCACAACAAGTGTGCATCCAATGTGAAGCCAGAGTGTGATGGTGGACCCCTAAGGGACCACACCCTCCTCCCTTCTTACATCTGCCCTGTCGTACTGGTAAGGTCACGCACAGAAGGCCTCCTGACCTCATCTGACGTGACCTCAGTGTCACTGTATGACATATGTTAATGGGGACTGATAGTGATATGGTTGATATATAATTACCATAAAAATATACATCCACTTGCAGAATTTGAAATGACAAGTGTCTCTCTATCATTCTCACTGTGTGTATGGACAGCTCTCCTATCCTGTACTAGAGTCTGTTAATCTCTGTGTCTATCTGCCCCTTTTCTCTCCATTTCAGGAACGCCACTCGGTTGTTAAACGAGGCGAGAGTGACTCACCTCCCAGTACCAGTCCAGATGATGCCACTCAGTGCTTTAAATTTACAGGGGACGGGCAGGCACTGCAGGTAAGCTTCCATAATGCAGAGTAACATACAATGCTTGTGACTTAAAGCATACAAGGGGTGTGTATGTGTACGCATGTAATTGTGAATGTGTGTGCATGTGCATGTACCCACATATATAGGTGAGTGTGTGTGTCACAAATTTGTTTGCCTATTAGTTTACCCTTCCTGACCCTCTTTTCCTTGTGTTTTGTGACAACTGCATCATATAAACTGGACAATAGATAGATAGAGATACATTAAGAAAATACATAAAGAAACCCCCTCACTTTTCCTTCATTTTTCTCTTCTTCAGATCACACCCCTCCCAGGAACACATCCTCTGCTTGTGCTGGTGAATCCTAGGAGCGGAGGTCGACAGGGAGAGAGGTAAGTGTTCCCTGGACTTCACTTTCTCTCCTCCCTGGGCTTTTTAGAGGTCTTGCTGAAGGTAAATTATTGGACGGAGGGTTTTCAAACATGTTAATGGAAGGTGTGGCAGTGAATGTTCACCGAATAGTCCGGATTGTGGGAATTTGTACATAAAAGATTTTTCTTCTAAAGGAATGTGCTTTGGTTGGTTCTTTATTTTTCAACATGAATTAACCGGATGTACTCCACAGCTTTGAGAATAGAAAAGAAATGTTTCTTAAAAAAAGGCTTTCTTGCGAGTCAGCAATGTCCTAAATACCATCAACACTAACAAGAAATGTTCAGATTTTGGATCAATGTAGGTGTTGTCTTAGTTCTCGACGCCTACTGCACATCCTCACTGCACTAGGAGGCCAGGTTTTTGGCTTCAGCAGTAATGTTTCCATAGCAACATGCTTTTAAATACCATTAATGGACAGATCATTCCCTATTATTAGACTTGTTCTCACACAAATATCTGTTAACTGCCCCAGATCAAAAAAAGAAGTCCATTTGGGCTGGTTCTTTGATGCCAAGAGGAAAATGGTACGGACAGGGTTGAATAAGACGTAATCAACATGTATTTTCTTTGCAATCATACTGTTAAGTACAGTGAAAGCTCGCTAAGCAGCACTGACTTCTTATTTAGTGGTTTTACTTCAGCGGTTTCAAGAGCTCAAATTATCTCCCCATATAATGAGCAATGCTTCAGTCTAAAAGCTTTCCCTCTGACGTATGTGGCAGGACTGTCTTTCTCTCTCTCTCTCTCTCTCTCTCTCTCTCTCTCTCTAACTATCTATCTATCTATCCATCTATCCCTCTTGTTCTCTTTCTCTCTCTCCCTCGCTCCCTCACTCCCTCTTTCTTTGACTTTTTCTTTGCACTATTTCCAGTCTTCCACTGTGCTGTTATGTAATAAAGGGCATCGGAAGCTAACACAATTAAAAGTGAAGGGCACTGAGAAGCTTTCAGTGGTGATTTCATGCAGCACCACTTGTCAAGGTTACTGAAGGCTGTGTGCGTGTGTGTGTGCGTGTGTGTGTCTGTGTGTGTGTGTGTCTGTGTGTGTGTGTGTGTGTGTGTGTGTGTGTGTGTGTATACGCTTGTTTTTTCTAACTTAGATGGACATCTTACTGAAAGCATATTATTCTACTGGGGATGCCTCGTCAAACTGGGGTCAAAATCATTGTTCCCACTACTAAAAAATGTTATTTTCATAAAAGATCGTGTTGTTTTTTGGTCAAACTACAGTGTGAATGTGTTTTCAGATTAGAATTAGGTTTTTATTCTTTACTTTTCTTATAATGGAAGTCAAAGATTGGAATCTAGCACACAAGGTGTGTGTGTGTGTGTGTGTGTGTGTGTGTGTCTATGCATGCAAAGTTGCGTGTCTTTGATTTATTTCCAAAAACTCCTGCTAAGAAATATACGTCTTATTGAGTTTGTGTATGGCTGAAGTTAGATAATTACTGTTCTCACCCTTTTTCATGTTCACAGGGTGCTGCGTAAGTTCCAGTACCTGCTTAACCCTAGACAGGTGTATAGTCTGGATCGCGGAGGACCCATGGTAGGGTAAGTCACCATAAAACTGTGAACGAAGCTACAATAAATAATCATTCACAACATTTAAGGAGAGGTTCACAATTTTTTCAATTTTATTCTTGCAGCTCTTTTCTAAAAATCCACACAATTTTTTCATTTTTAATTAGAATAAAAGAAGCAAAAATGAGCTTGTACAAATTACAATGCAAATTTCAAAGCTCATGTATGAATGAAAACCTGTCTGTACTTCACTTTGACACTTCACTTTGTTTAGCATGCCAACTCTCAGTTGTCTCTCATTTTTAATGCAAGTGAACTTTACAACCTGGTACACTGAATAACATTTATGTGCATTTTGGCTCCCCCCAATGGCCATTTAAGAACCGCGGTAAAACTATTGTAATTTCCTGTTGCTCAGTCCCTCTCATATGATCTGTTGATGAGGTCATGGTTAAAGATCACCCAGTGAGAAAGGAATAGCTGCTTTCCTGTCCTCTTAGAGAAAATCTCAAGACCATGTTGAAATCCACTGCTGACAGAACAGGAATTTTGGTGCATTACCATATTTGGAGAGTAGCATCTACATAAACCAGACCTGATCAAATTTATGTTTGACTCCAACGCTCAGCATCTCTGCGTATCTTTAAAGGATACGCTGCTGAAGGGACTCAACTTAAACTCAAATTTGAAGTGCTGATGAGAACCAACACTGAACAAATGTTTCAAATCCTTGTCAGCAGAGAGGATCACGGCAACTTCCTCAGATTAACGTGGTTCCATAATAGCGGTAATAATGACACCACCAAAGCTGACATCCAGTACAGAATGAGAGTTCATATGTGCGCCAACAGTCCCTCTCCTGCCATCATTAAACAGGCTAAGGACATTTTCTATCTCGTACTTAGAGACATACACAGTGAGGGAAATGTCATAAGATCTTCTCTGTCCAAAAGAGTGTAAAGAGAAGCGTAAGGAGCTATGTCCATCTGTTTGATGGAAAGATTAGACATTCCTTAAACAGCTCTCTTAGGAAGTTTAAACCTGGCCTAGATGATGGACTCCACATCGTCTGCTATCGGCTCCACCATTTACGGTGAAGAAACGCCCTCTTATCATTCCTGGATGGAGCCGTGTTGTTACTCTACTCATAAACCACTTCCATGAGAGAGCTCTCCATCAGGGAGCTATCTACTTAGACGGTATGTGAAGAGTTGGAGCAAAACAGCGCAATACCAGCAATCTATCTGTTACATACCTGAAACCCTGTGGAGGGACACTGTGACAAAAGCTGGCAGATCTTTCCACCTCAGCAGGGAACCAGGCTTCACAAATGCTGGTCTTGTCTTATTTGTCAAGCAGGCAGAAAGACCAGTGGTCAGTGTCCTACTCGCATAAGTGCACGTCTTGTTAACATCGAGGCAATGGACACTTTGAGCCTTATAAATTCATACGATCAAAGCACAGAATGCTGACACTTCTACTTGTTTATAATCACTGCCAGATTTTGGCTTCTCCACATTATCCCCAAGACTCATTCACTTTTAAAACTCATCTTTAGCTCATCTCAGATTTAATCAAAGGTCAAACCTTGTGCTGTTTCCAAAAATCTGTTTGAAAATTGAGAACAAAGATGGTTAAAAATGATGGAGCAGATGTCATCATAACATCTAAATGTACTTTTTTTAAAATTGTTGTCAGCATTCCACCAAGAAAGCAAACAAATCTCTGTAATGTTTTGCCCGGATCTAGTGCCTTAATGAAGCCAGTCAAATTCAAATTCTTCTCAGGTCCAGTTTCCCCTTAACACTCTGATTAGGAATTGAGGGCTACAGATTGGATTGCATTAGCATCTCTCCCAGTTATTGTTTGAAGCATTGCTTTAAAGTAATGACATTCTCTTTTGCCTCTTTCTCTCCTCCCTCTCTTGTCTCCAGCTGATTTCCAAAAAACCTACAATTATATACTCAGTCAATTATCGACTATCCAGAGAGGAATTGCTCATAAAATGTGGCTGTGATGAAATGTCTTATCAAATCTTTTTACAGTGACTCAGATTGTCATCACTGAAACACCTTAACCAGTTCCATGTCTGTCTGAATAGAAAGAAAGAATGTGCTTGTTAAACTGTATGGACTCGTGGGCTGGGAAGTCACGACAAGGCTTATTTCTTCTGAAAGTGCCATTGTGTTTACAACTTCTTCATTCAGACAAGTGACAAGCCTTCCTTCCTGTTACCACTTTCATTATATGCTGTGGCATATTTTCTGAATCTCTGGGTCAAGGAGTCTTGTATAGAAACTGGAAAATCAATGTAAGCCATTGCTGAACCTGGAGTCATTTCTGCTTAAGTTAGTGTAGATTCACCAAACAAGCAGAGAACCTTTCGTTTTTGGCTACGTTCTTGGGTACAGGTGAGAGAACAGGTCTGCTCTGTAGAGTACTTGTTCTCTGTTTGAAAGCAACCAACCCCTTAGTCCTCTGTTTTGTGTGAGTCTAATGAGGTGACTGGTCAAATGTATAGACACACACATGCACATGAACACACACACACACACCCACATGCACACGCACACGCACATGCACACAAACAAACACACACACACACACACACACACACACACACACACACACACACACACACACACACATCACATGCAGACACGAATTAGCACAAACTGAAACAAACACATAATGCTCTTCAGTACATTCTGTACTTTGGTGAGAGCCGTGCATTAGAACATTTCATTCAGAAAAAAAAGAGAAACACAGAAAAAAAAAAAGATGCCTGTTCACAGGAGAGCAACCAACCTTTTCTCTGCTAGACCTCTCCCTCCCACTCTGAAGACCTCAATAGTCACGACTAGGGGTGTACTCACTGTGAAGAGCTCATTCAGAGAGAGAGACAGAGAGAGAGACAGAGAGAGAGAGAGAAAGACAGAGACATAGACAATGACAGAGGCTGAGAGAGGAATGCATAGAAGAAGAGAATTAGTGCAGGGGCTCAATGACATAACTTCTATATCTTACACTGAACCCAGAGCTGAAGGGAATTGGGGGCATGAATGAAAAAGTGATGTGATATGATATAACAATACCATTATTATCAGCCTGAGCGCTGCATTTTAGACCTAGTCTTGTGTTAGATAACAGTATTAGATGTATTAGAGTTGTAGAATGTTAAAGAGCTGAGACAGTATTGCTAGTGATAGAAGTTCCGGTATACGCTAACACTTTAAAGTTTGTTGGCAACTACGGGCATTGTGTGAAAGTGCTTAAGGACTCATTGAGGACTCTTGTGGTGGCAGAAAACCGATATAGAGGGGCTGTTAATTGACACTTATTTTGTGAAGCAGAATACGGAGAGAATGCTGGCCCAAGGACAGATATGATGTATGAATATGAATAGAGCACCTGAATATGGGGTATGTAACATTCCCATTGATTCACCATAATGGTGCGAATAACAGCCCTTATGAATAGGCATGTACTCTTTATCAGCTGACCAACTATAAGCAGTTCAGCCAGAAATGCTATAAGTAACTCTTCAGAACTCCATTGAATGTATGAAGCTTCACATTTTAAAGTCAACATTGAGTGCAAATGCTTGATTCACTTTGGCAGGCAGCAGTCAGGGGTTTTATTTGGCTTGGTCTATATGGAATGCACTGTAGCGTTAACAAAGGGTTAATGCATCAGACAGATTTTCCAGTGTGCTCTGCATTGATGCCATAGCAACCAACCTCCATGGCTTTCACACAAATAGCTGAGTCTAGATGATGTAAGTTTTGTTGTTTGGAATTGATTAAAAGCATTGTTTGTTTGTGATGTCCCTGATGTGAAACCCTGTTTACCTTCATTGTTGGTACACTCTCTCTCCTTCCACATGCATAAAACATCACGGCGCATTGTTAAACTCATAGCATAAGGTTAAAGAGCATGAATATTTTACTCTGTCATGTGGGTGATTTGCTTAGTTTTTACGCAGTATTCTATGGAAGCTCCCAATGGTGCTTCTATACAGGTCATGACTTTGCAACACTTGGAAGGTGCAGTGCATTTCTTTGACCAGCAGAGGCTGACATCTGCCATGACTCCTGCCCCGCCCCTGTCATTGAATCCTCGTGAAACCACTGGCACGGACTCAACGGGGGGAAGAGAAGCTCGGATACAGAGTGATCCAATAGTGGATGTTACTATCCAAAACAAGACTTAACCACTCAAATCCAAACCTGACATCAGGCAAATCCCACTTATAGATTAAACCCGGTCTCTTCTTAAGTGTAATATCTCGTGCCAGTTATTTTTGTTTTGGTGTCATAATACATAACATAATATGACTATAGAACATGGAAAAGCTAGTATGCAGTGATAGTACAGAGTCAACACTGTGTTATTTTAGCACTAAAATTGATTTATTCTTTCATCTCTGTTTTTCCTCAGGCTCAATTTCTTCAGAGATGTCCCTGGTTTCCGTGTGTTGGCGTGCGGAGGGGATGGGACAGTTGGATGGATCTTGGACTGCATCGGTAATCTACATCTGATTTACATTCATTCACACACAGAACTCTGCCGGTCAGATCAGTTTATGCTGTCCAGACGCAGACAGCTTTTCACAGAGCTCTACTCTTTACAGGATTTTTTTTTTTTTTTTCATTTAACAACAGATTGTGGGTGTATACAGCTCATGAGCGACTGCCTGTTAAAAGCATAAAGGTACTTAATCATGTTGTAAACTGAATAATCAGTTAGAACACTGAAAATATAACGTCGGGCAAAGGCAGTGTTAAAAGCATAAAGATACATTAATGTTGTCTGGCTGTTATTTTTCTTCAGCTGTGCAGTTCAATGAAAAGTGGCTCATTGTGCTCTGTTCTGTCTTTCTCTTTTTTTTTCTTTCTTTCTTTTTGAACAATGTCAGTAATTTGAAAATTGAATGTCTGCCAGAATGTGAAAGAAATGGGACTCCATCCTTACCCAAGACTTGTCATAAGTCTTCGTTTCCATGTAAAGTAATGTACATATAATTATAGTTACATTTGATAGGTCTCTGAAAGGCTATTGTTCATGAATCATTTTTTCCAAGAAGAGGTTATTCGAAATGATTATTTCTCTCACAGGCCATTAGAGGATAATTATAAAGAGTTAATGGGTTGTCTGTCTCTCTCTCTCTCTGCTGACAATTATGCTGATGTTAATGGAAGGATTCAGGCATGGAGCCTGTTGGTTTTCTTGTGTCACACAGCCACCTGAAACAAGATCCTGGATCTCATCACATAGCGGCCATTGCCTGTGATTTTTACCAACATTACAAAATGGCTGCTGCTGGGTAGAGATAAATCAGAGAGTGAAAGGCCATGTGGATTAGCAGTGAAAAAAGGCCCCAGTGAGCACTGTGCACACACAACAGCAAACCACGCAGGAGCTGTCAATAGAGGGGGTGTAAAGATAGTGTTGTTAATCATCCAGACTTTCAGCAGATGACCTGTGTTATTACACTACCAAATAGAAGACCTGAATGTATGCTTTTTTTTTCCCCAAATCATTTGATATTAGTTGATCCGTTTTTTACCATACATTTAAGCTTTCTTATTTGTAATGTATATGTAAAAAGTAGTTATGTGATGGAAATGAGGATGAAGATCCCATGAACTAATCCTGCCTTTCTATCTTCTTCTGTTCCTTTGTAGACAAGGCCAGTTTCACCAGGCATCCTCCTGTTGCTATCCTGCCCCTGGGCACAGGGAATGACCTGGCACGCTGCCTGCGCTGGGGTGGAGGTAAGAGTTTTTGTGGGGGGTGTTACCAGGTTTTGGTAGGGCACTGGTTCATAGGCTTATGACATGAAGTTAAAAAAAACTATTAAGAATATGTTTCAGCTTGAGAGCGAGGGATTGTCAGACTAACTACCTAAAATCACATCATTAATCTGCCTTAAACCACCAACACAAGAGTCTCTGATGGTGTCATGCCATTACATTTAAAGGTCATGCCCCAAGATTAAGAGATGATCAGAGAAACCATTTGAAAACAATGTTTAAAAAAAATCATCAAAATGCTTTGGTCGTGCCATGATTGCTTTAAAAGGACATTAGCGAAAACCACATGAGCCACAAGATACACATAAGCCACGCATAAAATGCATTCAGCTGAAAATCTTTTGTGGAAAAAGGGATTAAAAAAAATTGTGATCTTCATATCTGCCAAAGCCAAAGAGCACTCACACTGATGAATGATCATGAACTCACAGTTAAGGTACTATGTTCCCTTTACTGCCTTTACTGGATACTCATGTATATTAGATGTGGACTGTCACTGTCAAACCAGGGAGATACTTAGATTTGTTAAATATGATATTAATGCGTGTAAACATCATAAAATGCACTTGATTACAAAAGATCACAGATATGAGAGGTCATAACATAGTTATGTGTGACAATACAAATTCAGTGAAGTTACTCATTTGCTAGTCTGAAAATAACCGACTTGACTAAAAGCAATATCAAATTGATTTGCACTACAGTTTAAAGGCAATATAACATAAGCTGCAATGCATATTATCTGTATGTATATAAATCTGTATGTTATCATGTATTCTTATGCATTAGTGAGTGTGTATCTCAGCAAGGCTCATACTGAGGTTGCAATTTTAATGGGCTTCTCACATCAGAACTCTTTTCTGTGCGAGTGTTTCCTGTGCGTGGTTAGTGAATAGCAGGTGTGAATTTGCCCGTTTGCTTGAATAAAGTCTTACTTTATGCTCAGGGTTTATTCGTGTTTATGCTCTTGTAGAGGCACATTATTTAGTAGAAAAGAAGAGTCTGGCGAACATTCAACTAATACGCGTTTATTTATTTTGACCCTGTAAATTAGTGTTGTGAAGGACAGTGTGAGCCTTTGTCTATGTTTTCTCTCTCGGTTGCCACCTGAGTGTCACTATCGCCTTATTGCTCTCAGTGTGATGGCCCTTATTAAGAGATAACACCTCTGTGACAGTGATGTGGCACACAGTCTCTATGCCCTACTACAGAGGACTAATAAAGTAATTACAGTTCATCTACCCTACCTAGACATCCTCTCTTGTAGCACTGGGAGCCTAGGAAACATACTTCAGGGTTGCCAGGCACCAACAAAATCCCCCAGGACTGGTAACTGAACTCACAGGCAGGGTAATAGCTCAGTTGTGTTTGTTCGCTCTGGGACGTCTCTGTTAGTCCCAGCAGCAAGGCTCTGGTGTTTTGGAAACAGCGTTTTCTGTTTCAAAGAAGTGTTTATGGTACTTTTATGATGTCCTGTTGCTTTGGGAGGTTTACCCATCTGCCTTTTAGTTTCTAGTTCAGTCACACTTACAGGCAGCAATATTTCATAAACATCTTTTAATAATGTTTTAATGAGCTGGGATGAGTCTGTTTGTTTCATGTCTAGCAAAGCTCTCCCTGTTCAGCTGAGAACACTTTGTAGTCCTCGCGTTTGTAGCTGATGAACATTGGACTTGTTTGCATTTTCATGTGCGTTCTTAAAAGCCGTGTAAGTTCACGTACATGTCTATGTGTATTACTGGTCAATAACACACTTTTCCCCTCTGCCCAACAGGCTATGAAGGAGGCAGCTTGCTGAAATTTCTCAAGGATATTGAGAACAGTACTGAGGTGGTACTGGACCGCTGGAACATCGACATCGTCCCTGACGACAAAGAAGAAAAGGGGGACCCTGTTCCATACAGTATAGTCAACAACTATTTCTCCATTGGAGTGGTGAGAACTTCACTACAAGCATTAATTAAACCTGTGTAGTCTTAGTTCTGATACACATCAAAGTGGTTTGTCACGTTTGGCATTAAGAGAGTAACTGAATGTAGTACCCTGTCTTCCTATCCAGGTTAGTACAATGCAGACAGAATTCTTCCTCATTTGAGTGATAGGATACATACCCATAGCTGGCACAGCTGCACAATGCATTTACATCACCCTCCACACTCATAGAAAGTGTGTTAAGTTAACTGACATGTTTATCTGTGCATATCCTTATCCTACACACCTTTATTGTTTTTCATTCTATGGCAAGGTTGGGCAAATCCAGTCCTGGAGGGCCGGTGTCCTGCCGGTTTTTGTCTTCACCTCTTTGCTACCTGTTGATTCTCACCTTGAAAACAGGTGTGCACACTCTTCAGCCAATCACAGATTGTATTTAGTTGGTCAACAAGAAAAACAGCAGGACCATGGCCCTCCAGGACCGGATTTGCCCACCCCTGTTCTATGACCAGAGAAGGATTTAGATCCTGCTTTTGCCTTTCTTTCCATACCACGGATACATGTTTGACTACATGTTAGTCAGTATCTCCGTATCTTACCTCTTTCTGTGTAAATCAAATGTACATCTTTATCTCTATGTACATCTATAATCTGTGATCTGCGTATTCAAGTTAGTCTGGGGGTTGATTAACGCTTCTCAAGATAGATTTGTGATGGAGAATGGTCAGTCAGCTACCATTCCATCATGTTTAAGGATGACCAGCCTTGGTTAAAGTAAAGCGGAACACTTAAACACAGATCATGTCATTTGGTGACTGTATTTGATTAGGGGGGAAAAAAGCAAGGCTTTATTCAGTTGCTTAGCAACCCTATGAATCTCATCTGAATACTACAAATGCCTTTGGTACATGCACAACTTTTGTTTGAAATGTCAAACTGATGCCAACATATTCTTATCTTTGTTGTGTATTGTAAAAGTACTGGGATAGCAACAACGTGTTTTGTAATTCCACAACCCATCCGGGGTTGACTTCCCAGTCACAAGTTATGGCTGGTTTAACAAATAACTCATAGTACTGATGAAAGCCTTGATACTGTAACTTTTCTAATTTAAATGACTAATTCAGATTTCATTGTAACCCTCAGTCTCTTAAAGCACATCTCAATCAGATTTCATTGTTTTGGACCATCATAATATTTGCTTCTCGCTTATAAAGTTGGAAATGAAAAAAGAGCCAAATGAAAATACGATATTTTGTACGGGTTAAAACCAGTACAGCTCCATAGTCAAAGTCTGAAATCCTGGAGTTTCGCAATATCAAGTCTTGTTCTCCATGCAACCCCCCATTTAGATAATAATTAAATTTTGGTCCTCTTTTTGGAACACTGGTATATAAATAGTACACCTGATTGGGTGAAAAATGGTTCATGTCCAAAGTTCTATTCTAATCTAGCTCTTTACAGGTGTATGGAGTGTAGGCGCTGTTCCATCTCTGTGATATGTGGCAGGTACCCCAAGCCCTATTTAGAAGGGCCACAAATAACATTGTGGTCTGAAATAGACCATACGACACAGGCAAAATGAGTGCATAGAGAGGCCTGGACAGATGCAGGGAGGATTAGGAAAGGTGGCGTAAGGGAAAGAAAAAGAGGTGGAATTCGACACACTACAGCGCCATTATGTAACTCTGCACAGCCTCCCACTGACTCTGACCAGTGTTGGCACTGGTTCCTTCATCTTCAGCATGTGCTGTTCAAAACATTACTGCAGCATTGAAGCAGTTTCAGAGTTATCGTGATTGAGCGATGAATTAAGAGAAAATGCCGGAAAGACGCTCCAGTGTCCTCATACAGAGAACGAGCATTTAAAATGTAACTATAACGGTTAGAGTAAGTTAAATGACATAGAGTTACCTCATTTGTAAATGTCAAATGTGATACCACAGTATATGTCTGTTTGTGAGATTATATACATTCGTATACACATTCATTTTTGCACCTGCTGCTTACAAGTAAAGAAATGTATATGTATTTGAAATGAACCAACAAATATATCTATCACATTTCACATATTCAAATGATGTCAATAAATATAAATATTGTACTCCAACAAAACAAGTAAAACACAGCACGGTATAGATAGACAATCCTTGCCATGCTTTTCCCGTATGGGTAATTGCACAGATGGTTTCAAGAGCTCATGAATCACAAGTTGAAGCACTGCAACTCTGGTTTCTTTAATAAAGTAAAGGCAGCACTGAATCGCTGACTGTGGCAGATAGTGCAGCGTGTATATTCATGGTGTCACGCTTGTGTCAGGCCATCTGAAGGTGATGAGGAGTAAAGGGTGAGAGGGAGGGGTCAGCAGTAGGGACTGCTGACTGTGAACGGACAAAGGCCAGTCTGTAGACACCCAGTCTTGTGATGGGAATAGAGTGGTTGTACCAGGAGGATCCAAACATGGCATGGTGCAGCTGCTTGAAGTCAGAGCCAAAAGCTGGGTTTTTTTTTTTTTTTTGAAAGCCAACAACAAAAAAAAAAAAACCCACCAAAACTAGCCATGCTGAAAAAGGGATGTTTTTTAATAGGAAATGACCCTGTAAAGAAATATGTGTCATTTTGGCAGAAACTGATAATTACCCTGTGCCTGTTAAAAGTACCTCAACGGATTTTTAATCTCTGATGACGACTCTTTTCCCACTCTCAGATTTCAGAATAGGCATTCTGATATTTTTAAATCAAATCTGTACAAGAAATCACAAGACCTAGAATAAAACAGGGGCCCCATACTCATTAGCCCATTGCTTTAGCCCAATCCTCAGACACCTGACGCAACTCACAAATGACTATCAGTCCCTTGAGCATTGTATTCAGTGGTGCCCATGCAGACCTCAAACAGAAATGTTGAGAAGGTGGATCCCTCAGGAATGGACAGAGAAATGCTACTGAAGAGTTAGGAGAGAAGGCCCATTGCAGGTAGCACTGGTGGTCCTTCTCATGGCTTGGACTAATGTAGCATGGTTTGGAGCAGAAGGGCAGCACTGTGAGTCCAGGAGGCAGCAACAGATGGCTCCGCATAAGGAGCCGCTGACACCTGAGCAAATGAGAGCGCGGTGACTCATGCCGCTGATGTAATCATTAACAACGCGGAATCAGGCCTAACAACACAACACAAGCAGGCACATTTCCACTGGTAATTTGAGTTGCTATGGAATCTTCATTTTCTGGGCCAAACTAGAAAGTTTTTTATGGCGTAAAACTAGTCCAAATGTTACTGGAGTCCTGACATCATCCGATGGCAGCTCAAACTAGGAGATGAAGGTAGAACTGTGCATTTATTTTTAAAAATCACAAACGTTACACTGTTCATTTTAATGACAGCTCAACAGCTAAAGGTCTTGGTCTCGGTTACTTCAAAACCTGGATGCCGCTCGGTGGCGCAAACGCGGGCCAACGCTGGGTGAATGTGGGTCGGGCTTTGCATGCTGATGAATGGCCTCTCTGAATCCTCATGCTGACTTGATCATCTTGTAAAGTGTTCAGTGCCTGATCCAGTTCCCTCTTCAGCCTGGAAAGAATCTCCCTCAGGGAATTAGAGCGAACGACCACACCGTGTTAGCAGCCATTAAAGCAACCCATCTCTGCACCACTTAAGGAGAGATGAAATCTAACCACCTTTCCTACCATCAACAAGGTATCTGTGTCTTGTGCCACCTGCCTGCCCTTGAGCGAAACTGGCAGGGTTGCCCCTCCCTAGTATGTTCTCACTGTGAGGTATGATGTAATTTTATCTCCAGTGAAACTATCGGTTATTCTACTCATCTGTCTGTTTGCAGATCAGTTGAATAGCAGCATTACTGATCCACATGCTTGCCTTCGATGTTGTTGTCAGAACCCCTTTTCTGTGAAACTGATTCAAAATCAGTCAAAGCACAGTGAATGAATGCTCCTCACGGTACATTGTCCCTCTTTTGTCACAATTTAAATCTTGGGCAAAGCTAAACCTGTGCTGTGGTTTGGTGAAGTAATTGTGCTGGCTGTGGGAATAGCCAACGCACCCTTTTCTCTGCAGTATGTGCTGTGTCTGTGTGTGTGTGTCTGTGAGTGTGTGTGTGTGTGTGTGTGTGTGACAGAGAGGAGGGGGAGGGTAGTACTGGCACAAACTGAAGGTCAGGGGAAGTATCAGTGACAGGAAGTCTTTGGCTGCCAGGTTCGGACCAGGTTACCATCGTAATGAATGACCGTGCTGAGTGACACCTGGCCACTCTTAAAGATAGAAGAAAAACAGCATCCCACCCCATTTGCACCACGCACATGCACATACACACACACATATGCACACACACATATACACACACAGTCCCATAACATGTCTGTTATGTACCAGCTTTGACAGAGGCGGAGCTGGACAGTGTAATGGAGCCCTACAGGAACACTGTGTGTGGACACACATGTCACAGCTTCCTGTGTTTCACTCAACATTATCTTTTTTAACTATTCGCCTCTGATACTGTGTTGTATTTGAGCTGTGTTACGTGTTCAAAGATTGAAATGGAATGTAGTTTTTGAATAAAATTCAAGTTCTTTAGAGAATGCGTTAATAAATGCTAAAAGCACGCCGATCTGAACAATAATATTTAATGGAACGTGATGTCTGAGGTTCTTGTTAATGCACTGTATTGGATATGGGAAGAGCAGTATTCAGTGATGACTAGACAGCCAGTAGATGACTGCATTGGGATAGCACCTGATGGAGTATGGGACGGGGCGTTCCAGCCCAATTTCGGTGTGCCCCAGATCAGGGGAGTAAAGGGAGATGGGCTGTGTGCCCTAAGACATCACTGTCAGCTTAAGAGGGTGTCTATGATGTTGCCTCTGAACATTTTCGAATCAGACTAGCCGTCCCATGCCTGCGAATACACACCATGCAAAAGTACTGAAGGAGTTCTGTTCTTTCTGCTCTCTCTCTCTCTCTCTCTCTCTCTCTCTCTCTCTCTCTCTCTCTCTCTCTCTTTCTCAGTAACGGGTATCATTAATGGCAAGAACATGACACTTTCTGGTATACAACTTGTTTGTTTGTTATTTGTCACTAACAAATGATTGAAAGAAAGTTTCAAAGCATTAGTACAGTAATGACAAGATCATAGTACCCAGAGTGCCCTTTGTAGTGTGACACTGCGCTGAATCTAGGCCTTTTGTCATCACCTATTGCATCTCTCTTTAGCCATGGCCCACATGCAGGACATGCTGTTCTCCTATGTAACAAAAGCCACAAGCCCATCCAAACCAAGCCCCTTTCCAACTTACACGTGCCTTGTGGACCACATGCTATTAGTCCACTGAAACCTTGACACCAACACAAGTCTCCTCGGTATTCTGGAAAGGTTGTTAGTTATACACTGTGGTGTCAGCTACACCCATAAAATCTGAAGACTCTTTATTAGAGGCTATATCTGCATCTCCGTCTACATCTTTGTCTATGCTGCAATGTGTGTTGAGCAATACCTGAAACTACATAAACGAATATAATAATGCTTATTATAGTTGAATGTACATAGAACAAGAAGACTTATGCACTAAGAGAATGCAAAGCTCTCAGTGATTTGTCAGTGATATATCCTTTGGCGGTGATAATCTAGATGGTGCAAAATATGCAGCATTCTCTGACACCTGGAGAGAGTGGAGATCGATTGCTATCCCACACCAGTCAGACAGGCGCAACACAGGCAGATGCATCAGCACTGTTGTGGTTCTATTTAAAGGTTAGGATGGGTGTGGGTATGGCAGAAGAGGTGATATACGAGTCACCCCTAACCCAGCGTTCGTGTTTCCTGTCTCCTCTCTCGTGCCACCGCTGCAGCACCTGCACACGTAGGCAGGAAGCCAGCACAGGTGATCCTGCAGTATGGGACACGAGGGGCTTCATCAGTACACCATCAGTTATCAAACCTCCATAGATCTGCGATGCACACACACGCTTCCTCCTTGTCTGAGAGTGTGATACGGTGAGACGTGCGAAATGCCGAACAACACTACGCGACACACCGAGACAAGGATGACATGTGCACGTGTGTGTGTGTGTGTGTGTGTGTGTGTGTGTGTGTGTGTGTGTGTATGTGGGTGGGTGTGTTGCGGGCACAATGCAGAACCTGGAACCTCTGAAAGATGTGGTGGCTTAGAGCTTCTCTGCCTTTTGCACGTGTGCGATTAAATATAGGGGGTTGGATCAGTTACAGTTAGATTTATGATTCATCAATTGGTTTCTCCCATCTCTTACTGTTGGCTTTGATTTTAATCAAGTCTTGCCTGGTTGAAAGCGGAATGCACTTTTAGTGTCACCTGTGTTGCTGTGACAACAGATCGTCATTGTAGTCAGGGAGACAGTAACTAATCGCTGAGGCTTTCTTACCCTCTTTCAGATTACAGTGCTCTCAAAAGCCATGGATCACACTTTGGACATCTTAAATTTACACATAAAAAAATAAGATTTCGGTTTCTGTCCTATATTAGGTCATCAGAACAGAAGTGTGTACAAATAAATAAATAAATAAATAAATATTATGTTTTTGTGGCGCTGTGTTTTACATCCGTATGAAAATCGATCTTCACATTACTGTGATACATTAGCTGTGCTGGTATACTGCATGTGGACTTCACACAGACAGATGCTATATTGATAATGTTGACAGGACAGAGGACGAGGCTTTTGATAATTGTCTGAAGGTCACTTTGCTGTGGCCATTCCTGTCCCCCCCGGGGGATGATATGTCCTGGAGGGAGGCACGTGGCTGTGTTTTCTGATCTGGGATCAGTGTTTTTGTTTTTTTTGTTTTTTACTCACATGTCCCAGTACTGCCATAATGCCGACCCTCTCTCACCCGCTCAGGCAAGGTCCGGTCCTCAAGTGAAACTGGAAGGAACAATTTTATTATTCCTAGTATTTAATTGTCATTTTCTTTTACGCACATCAGTGACTAAGCACCGATAATCTCTGTCCCTCCAAATTTCCTCTAAGCTCCAATGATGCCAACTCCGCTTAAGTTACAGTTGTGTTGACTGCGTTGCAATGTCCGATTTTCTTCACATCTCTTCAGTGAATTTATCATCTAAATGGTTTGATAATGATATTATCATACTGTGTATACAGTGCACGGCAAGGGAATTGACACTTGCTTTTATTCCATTTTCCTTCAGATTCGCTGTTTCACACACACGTGTGAAAATGTATTTCAAACAGTATTCGTACTGATATCACGTGTTGCAGAACTAAATATTTGCATATTGTCCAAGATTATGATTTCATGTATTTATTCATTTATTTAATTATAGCAATAGGGGTATGTCTGTTTCATAAAGTGAATAGCAGCATTCAGGCGCAAAAGTTCACGACCTTAAAACCTCATCTGCTTCCACTGTGATGGTTAACGAATGAATTTTCCAGGGTAATTTGAAACTATGGGGCAATACATAATCATGGAAATTCATGCACTTTATTATTCTTGCGTAAGTCTCTGGTTTGCTCGCTGATGGCTTCAGTGGCTCATTTTTGTTAGTCTTGGGCATGATTTTCATTGCGTCATTGTGCAGTGATCTCTTTAAACTCAGCTCCTCAATAGTTCCTGGAAAGCCTCTCCCCAGCTAATGGCATCGCTTGTCCATTCTGCACTTCCTCTCAAAGTACACAGTCCATTTTCAGGATTGTGTACTTTCTCTAGTGCAGCAGACCAGTCTAGAGAGGACTCTTCCCCTCACATCTGAGTGACTCTGGCCCAGCCCCTGCCAGGTCCACCGGCTCTTGAGGCTGAGAAACTTAGGCCTGTGTTTTACCTGTGTCTGTATTGTTCCCCCTGGAATGGATGTTTTCAATGCTGAGGGCACAGAAAACCTCTTCAGCACTTAAAAAAAAAAAAAAAAAAAACTACGGCCATACAGATATAACACTATAATATAATATATGTAAAACAGAGACTAAAACTTCTGTGATTAGATCCGTTGAGCAGCTTCTGTCAACACAAGTGTGATTGATCACCTGGAACTGGGTGATGTGGACATCTGGATCATTCCTCAAATGCTTTATTCTCCTTCTGCTTTATGATCATTCTGTATGGCCTCAGGGTAATGTTTTCTGTCTACAACGCTCTGTTTAACCAGTCATAAACGTTATTAGCAAATTAAGAGGCTCCCTTTGGACCATTTGCTGAGGCCTCAGCACACCTGTGATATGTGTACTCTGAAGAGAAAGAGGAAAGAAAGCTGATGTATGATTTGTGCTCTGTTTCGCCCCCTTCAGGATGCTTCCATAGCACACCGGTTCCACCTAATGAGAGAGAAACACCCAGAGAAGTTCAACAGCAGGTAAGACAAATGTGTATGGGTCTGAGTGAGGTAGAAACGCAAAGGAACTGGCATTGTGGTTAGGGGGAGAGAGGGATTGGTTATGGCTGTTAGAGAAAGAGGAAATCTGGAAATTTTGAAAAAAAAATGTACACCACTGCTGCCGGTCTTTTGTTTAATCAGTGTTGTAATAAGATAAGAATGTAAAACCACATCAGTTTAGGCAGTAGGATTTTTGATAGTAGGATTTCTATAAAGACTCAGTTAGTGGGTCAAAAAATCTGGAGCAGTGACAAGACCAGAGCAAAAACGAGACAAAAATAATGAAGAAGTATTGAAGCGAGATGGAAGAAAGATCAGAACACCACGATGCTCAGTAATAATGTAATGATTGGCCTTGTGACTTCTGTGCGATTCTTCACCAGAAAAATCTGTGGTTTTTATTATCATCCCTTGATACACTGTTTAAACTGTGAAACAGTCTTATTCGTCAGTGCCCTACTCACTGAGAAGGTCTGTAACAGGCTCTCAAGATACTCCATAAGATAATCAATACATTTAAAGGGAGGGTTCCATATTCAGTCAGCTCCCCATTAATAGACCAATTGTATTATCCCTCTGCTTGGTATAAGCTACTTAGCCTTGTACAACTGTCCAGAATCAATGGCATCATTTATTTATGCGCTTGTTTATTTATTTGTCTAATTCTACATTTTAGTAAATCCTTTGTCGTTAAAGGCGTACGTGAGCTACTTAGTCCTCACACAGTCAGAAACTAGCCTCCTTTAGGATCTAGATTTAGAAGCTCGTATATTTATGTTATATTTGTTCTGAGCTAAGAAAAAGTACACAAACACCACCTGCCTGGCCGAATCAATTGATTAGTGTCGCTTGGCTACAGTCAGTAATTGCGACCGATTTGTGACGCAAAGCAGATTTATGCAAGCAAAGTCCAATCCTTTTAGCGCTTATCAGCCCGACACTCGGTAGAATGAACCTGTCTGTCATCCTTGTCATCCCTGGTTTTGACAGTGTCTCTCATGTGTATTTTTTTCATGTCTCTGATGCTTGAGGGGAAAAATGTTTAAGAGTGGTGAAAATTACGTAAACATCAAGCCCAGCTCTTGGACCCAGAAGTGTATCCAGATAATCACTCCAAAAATGGCCTTCATCCTGAATTTTGTCTCCCAACTTTCAGAACGAAGCTGCTCTCTAATTCAAAGCAGGATAAATCAAGACTCCTGCTACTCATTTGTCTCCGAGACTAACCCGTGTTAATGTCTGACCTATCGCCATAGTGACCGGCTGGCCGGTCAAAATGAGGGAGGGGCTTGACTGTATTTTATCCCTTACTTAGATGTTACACAACACATCTCAACTCTGTCACGACACTAAGTGCTGCGCTAGCAGACAAATGGAAGGTGAGCAGGTCATCTGTCCTTAACGTCAAAAAAGGACGTTCGAAGTGCACGTGGGGGGGGTGGGGGGGGGATGTGCAGTTTCAGCTGCAGTTCCATTGTTTTGCCTCGGTTGTGGCATTTAATGTGTGAGAAAGGGACAGAATACATTAATCCAATGACTAAGCGCAATGAGCTGAAATGACGTCAGCAACCAGATCATTCAGATGAGCATGTGGAGGAGCTGTTCTGAAATTTCTATCACTTCAAAATGTGTAATCTCTGATCGCGTAAGTCGGGTTTCGCTCCTCTGTTCCAATCATTTTAAAATGTTTATGATCTGATGGCTAAAATTGACCCCATATCAACATAAGCACTATAAATTACAGAGCTTTCAACACTAAAGAGAAATCTCTCAGTGCCCAGGGGTCTGTACACAGCAGCTGTTTTTTTTTTTTTTTTTTTTTTCCTTAAGCTCCTTTCCATTCTCATTCCGGTGCATTGTTCACATCTCTCTGGCTTGATGTCTATATTGAAATGCAGTGTAGAAAAAAAGAAGCCCAAATACCCTTCAGCAGGAGAGTTTTCAGTGGATTTCTTCAGAGATTTGGAGCGTGTTATGTCAGCATTCATTCCTGTTTGATTGCACCCTCCCCCAGACATAAGTGTATTTGGAAGGGTCTGTAGGAACAGCTGAGAGCTGAGGTGAAGGCTGGTGCTCTACCTATACAATTTCCACTGCTGTCTGGGTGCTTGGCAACATGCTGAAAGTCAATCTATCTTCAAGGCCCTTTTTCTTATATTTCATACATTTCATACACTTTGTGTGTGTGTGTGTATGTGCGTGTGCGTGCGTGCGTGCGTGCGTGCGTGATGCGTGATGCGTGCGTGTGTGTGTGTGTGTGTGTGTGTGTGTGTGTGTGTGTGCGCGTGCGTTTGTGTTCATGTGTTTGCACACGTGTGCAATAATGCAATGAACGCTATTCAAACATAAATGAGTTCTGTGTAGAGTGGGGTTTCCTGAAGATTGCCTTTCAGCCAAATTCTGAAAAGTGTCAGAGAGAGATGTGGTATTTTAAAACAGCGTCTGTCTGTGATGTGCCCTAAGTCAGTCATGGAATGTGTGCCATGATGATGTTCTAAATGAGTACTAAATGAGCCCCACATCGTCCACAACTGAATAACTTCACCTGTTTGGTGGTCTTGTTTTTAATAATTAATTGTTTTTGGACTCAGAATTGTGAGGACACGTTTGCTTTACAGCTGCAGTTGGTTTTAGCCGAGCGTGGGACATTTTCTAAACATCCCATTTAAAGGGCTGAAGGACAGAGATGAGAGGAGGAATCGTGCTCAGAGCATATTCTACCATTTAGTGTCTAATCCCTGAGTGAGTCATCCAACCACACAACAGAAAACGCTGCCAAAAAGTTTTTTCTTTCTTTTTTTTTTTCATCTGCTTAGTTCCCCTGGTGTAGCAAAGCTACACGACACACTGCATCTGTCTCTTCATTACATTAGGATGAGAGTGATGTTTAATGTAGTATTTAATGTGTTTAGTATTTAATATTTAGGGATTTAGCTTTAGCATGTAAAGTGTTTTGAAAATCAACCCATCTCTGAAAGGTAAATAAGGTCTCTACTACTCACTGTAGTGTATTATTGTTTCGGTATGTCAAACAAAATGAACAGTGAATGAGCTTTCGGAGCCGATTACCCCTGATGCTTTTCAAACACTATATCAACCGTTCCAGACTTAACTTTGGACGTGTCAGGAAAAGTGCCACAAGAGTATTATGAGTGGTTGTTGAAAGTGGTTCATAAAACTGTGTAAGAGCTCATTTAGAAGAGTCAGTCTGCAATGTGAAGCAAGAGAATGCATAAAAGACAATAATGAAACCTGGAGACTTTGGGATTCACAATATAACGTGGCATATACATAAGCACAAACATACACCTCTCTCTCTCTCTCTCTCTCTCTCTCTCTCTCCCTCTCCTTTTCTCTCTATGACTAATCACCTCATTGTTCAGTGTATGTATGTATTTGTTCTCACATCTCACATTCCCCCCTTTCCTCCGCTGTGATAGGCAGACAATGTGTGTCTTCCACTCCCTCTATCAGTATGCACTCATGTGAATATCTGATGGCTCCAGCAGCTAACTGTATCCACAGGAACCCTTTAGCCTAGACACTAATTACAAAACAGCACAATGGATGAGAGGTGTCTGTCAAATTCCCTTGAGGGGGGAGGCAGAGGAAGTTTTGGATTAAGAGGTGTCAGATTGCCCCGGAGAGAAAAAAAAAAGGTCTCTCAGACGTTTTTGTTCTTTTGATTACAATAACAATGACGGCCCTGTTTACAATCAGTTTCTCAGCTAAACAATGTTGGAAACAGCAGGCAGACAGACAATCCAGGCTCCATCTAGACAAGTGTGTGTCCTGCTGGAACATTCAGCTGCCTTTGCATAGAATTATGTTAGACCATGTTCTCATACATGACCGCTCTTAATTTACTTGCGTAGAACCAAAGTGCCCACTGCAACTTTCAAACAGTACTCTGTTACCATTCCAAACCGTGAGCCAACACATGTTAATGGCCTGAGCTTCTGAATATCTGGAATGGAGATTTAAATTAAAAAAAACAAAAATTGTTAGGCAAATTCATAGATGGAATGCTTAATATGTGTAGATGTCTGTCAGGCTCATGTTATACTATGATTTGTAATTGGTTTTTGCACTAACTCGTGAACTGGACACACTATTATGACAAAGACAGCTATTGCCTACCTGCAGTTTTACATACATCAAACGTGTCAAAAGTGTACAAGTAAAAAATATTGCATGCTGACCTTGCAGCTGCCTTAGGGAAGCATTGATCATTAACTTATTATTCTCTGACCAACATGAATTTCAATTATTTTGCTCTCACACTGATCTGTCAGTTTCATTGGTTTCTCACTCATGGCTAAATGGAAAAGGGGAGAAAGGGTCTTTAGTCTGACACACCTCTCACTGTGCCCGTAATAAACAGATACTTCATTGAAAGCCTGAGTATATTTGGTAGTTAATAAGAACATTTTATTTTCAACAGATGAGAGTGTGAAACTCTACTCAGCAACTTAATTCAGTTTTCTACGAGGACATTATTTTAGGTATGTCCTCTTTATTAATGCTATAAAACAGTGAAGCATTAACCAGGCGCTAACCTACCCGATATTTTCATCTGACACTTGAGCACAGAACAGTCAATGATCAACAACTGACATGACCTCAGCTTTTTCTTTTTTTCTTTTTTTTTTCAGAAATCTGCCCCCATTATTGTACCAGCAACAACACACAATAAACAAACAAAAAAAAATGTCCCAATATAAGTATAGGAGAGGGCTGTTGTGATAGAGTTTTGCTTTTAAGTACTCATGTGACAGACAGAGGAACAGAGGAAAAGGCCAAATATGGTCCTAACCTTAGCCTTCTGCATTCTCCTCAGTGTGTGTGTGTTCGTTTCATGACCAATATTATCGTGTCTGGGTAGTGTGTGTGTGTGTGTGTGCGCGCGTGTGTGTGCGTGTGTGCGTGTGTGTGTGTGTGCATGTGTGCGTGTGTGTGTGTGTGTGTGTGTGTGTACACGTGCATGCGTGTGCGTGCATGCGTGCGTGCATGCGTGCGTGTGGGTGTGTATGTGTCTGTGTGTGTGTGTGTGTGTGTGTGTGTGTGTGTGGGCGTGTAAGTGCGTGCATCCCTCTGTGTGTGCACATATGTGTGTATGCCTAGGCCCAGCAGAAACCCAGCGTGACTACATTCTGGAACCTGTCGTTCCCTACTGTTTTGTGCTTGCGGTGTGCCGGGATAAATATACCTCTCCCTTCCTCACTGTCTCTGACTGCTGCCAAAAGGACAGCCTGAGAGAGCCTTCCTCCCTCCTCTGTCACGCAGTGGAGCGGGCCATACACAGCCCTCCAAGATCTGTTTTAAACCGCATGGCTCCTGCGACTAGTCTTGACTCATTCACATATTTCATTTATATTTAAGGTGAATGATTTTACCTGAAGCAAATCCTAAGTCTTCAAACGCTTTCTTCCAATTTTCAAAAGTTCAGCAAAATTCAGATTTTGTGGGTCTTGTCAAATACCAAAAACCTCATGGCACTAATTGTCTTGCAGCATTGTATGCCCAAAAATCTCATATTCTGAGTTAGTCTGAGAGCAACAAACCAAAGAAAAAGAACCGTTCAACAAAGCTTCTGTTTCAGAATAGGACTGCCATATTTCGGCAACGCCCAAATTGGGATGTGGGAGGAAATTTAAAAGGATGAATACAATTTCCGCAGGCTGATCCATTACTGCCCACTGTGCAAGGAGTCTACGCTGGCAGTTATTTTTAAACATTTTAAATTAGTGACATTATCAACTTCATGGTTGTCTTGTTAAGGAAAACTAGTCCAATGATTGGATTAGTCGAGGTGTAGGATCAGGGTTACTGGGTTATTGTTGGGCTTTTCACTCAGTCTCCACCCCTTATCTTATCTTAAGCAACAAATCCTGTTCGACCCCCTCAAGTACTCCTACCCTGTCCCTCCTGCTGTCAATCAACAGTCCTATCTTACCTAGGATCAGCAGGATGAGAGCTGAGTTGCATGGTGACTGATCGCCATGGTGATACAGAGGGACTCAGGTCAGAGGGTCATCGCTCTCTGAGCAGATTATGGAGGATGGCTATCTCACTGCAAGAGATGGGTATCCCTGGGGGTGTGTGCGTGAGGGAATGTGTATTCGTGTGTGTGTATAAGGGTTTGAACAATGTACTCATTGAGGACCAAAGACTGAATGACCCTTAACTTTTGAACCTTTGAATGCAGAGTTGTCTTGTGTTTGAGTCAAACACCTAGACATGGCTGTTTTTGAAGATTCACTGTATTTTATTCTCAAAGCACCAGTTTCCTCCGTCATCCATTTGTCTGTCAAACGAAAGAGGCCAGATTAATATTTATTGTATCTCACCTTATGCTTGAGTATGTGCTTTTGCAGTCACGGCGACTACATAAGCTGGGCCTGAATGCCTGTGAGCATTTTGTCATGTCGGCCTTATCATCACACAAACACAACTCCTGCTTATGCCACAAAACCACTGCAACACTTAATTTCCTGTCGCTCTTTCAAAATGTCTCTTGACTTTTGGCAAGGCTCAGGACGATGGTCACATTGTGCTAACAGAAATGTATTTTTTCTCCACCGTATTTTAACCACAGGGAGAAAAAAAAAGAGAAAACTTGAGGCTAGTTGTTTTTTTTTTCCTTCCTATTTTTATTCTTTTCACAAGGCTTCTCAAGTGGAAGCCAGTTAATGAGTTTAGGCAGCTTGCCCCACTGAGAACTGAAAGCGTGTCTAATTGTGATCTCAAATATGCTCATAAATCCTTAATTTGACAGTGCAAAGGTAGGTGCTAGAGTTTGAGGTAAGAATGAGGAAGACAGAATCAGGTCTTAAAGGAATAGTGTATTATATTACATATGAAATTCAGACTGGCAAGAATAAAAATGCAGTCCGGTAAATTAAGCAATACACGTGTCCAGTAATATTTGTATTGATTTATAAGCCTTACAGGAAAAATTGAAGCTAATATTTCTCTTGTTTGTCAAAAAAAATGGTTGAAGTGGAATGGCCTCGGTGCATTTTTATAACTTCTGTCTCACAAACCACCATAGTAAATGGTACGTGGTCTTATAATGTCAAGCAGAGAGTTATGTTCTTTCAACAGTCTGATGGATAGAGCCAGAGTGACCCCCAACCTGTCACATGTCAAACCCTCATAGCTCAAAGACTGTTGGGTAAATAAACATGTTGTCAGTATCAGTAATGTGACCCTTTGCTGCAGGCCTTTGAATAAAATTCTCAGAGTGCAATGCAGATGAAAATCCTGTAATTGTGGATAAAAGCAAGATTTCTAGGTGTTTTCCACTCTTTTTCATCTACCTCCTTTCCATCTATAGTCATTTATTACTCTCTCGCTCCTTCTCTCTCTCTCTCTCTCTCTCTCTCTCACTCTCTCTCTCTCTCACGCATACACACCCTTCACTCCTTCCTTCTCACCCCAAATGTCAGATATCTTGCTCAAGTTGCTGATCTTGGCTCTGGTTTCCCCCTGGGAGCTGAAGCAATGTTCAGTGCCAGTCATGTTCTACCACACCTGTCTGACTGAGGTTTCCGTGTAGCCCATCAATATTTCAGCAGGCCAGAGGAAGGGCAAAGGGTGGGGGATAAGCTGTCCCAAAGCTCCCATGGCAGAAGCAGCAAAGTCCCTAAGGACGAGGAGAGACTGTAATGTGAGAGCCGAGACAGGGAGTGAGCGGAGAGATTCAGAAAAGAGGACAATCTCTGTATAATTCAGTTAAAGTCGGTGCAGTGCAATAGAATCCAAGGATATAAGGAAATCTGTCTTTGATTTTTTTTTTTTTTTTTAAATTAAACTTGCAAATTTTTACACCGCCTCTTTTCAGTGTATTTCAGTCCTAAGCAGTTCTATATAACATTCAATCACAATAATGAATCCTTCTCCAGAATGTTATCTTGGTATTTGTCTACTCATATCACAAATGCATGGTCTTTTAATTGACATTTCAAATGATTTTTATGTACACAGGACCCTACTGTAAATTGTAATATATAGGCTACTGTGAAGGTGCACTGTTCCTAACAGGGAATTTACCTGAATGTCAGTATGTGGTCACTACACATTCAAACAACTATGATATACAAAAGGGCAATTTCAAATTACTCAATGAATCGTCACGTAGCAGTTATTAAGCTTGTTTCAAACTAAGTTTTAAGATTACAGATGCATTATGAGCCACAGTGAAAACCAAGAAAGTTCAATGTTAATATTCAAAGCATTATTATTAGACAATGTTCATTTGAAGTTACCTGTCAAACTCAGCAGTTCAGCTGTAATGAAATATCCCCAGGACATTCACCAGCGAATGCATGTATGGAAGTGAAAATGAACCTCTGCACTTACCAAATGTCTGTTGTGTGTTTTAGACCAGTGTGGGTAACCTTTTTGAGATGTTGACAGCCCAAGGCAGTGATCCTCCCATAGTATTTGTTTTCACACCAGCATTAGCATACGGGTGTGTAAACGCAAACATGTTTGTTGTTCCAGTGACAGGACAGCTGCATACCGAGTCACCAATTTTTTTCTTTTGTTTAATGTGACTGAAGGAGGACAGCATTTAGTCCTTTGAGTCAAGGACTTGCAGTTGAATACCACTGCTGAGATGCAATTTGTAAACCTTAATGGGTTTATTTTTCCTATTGTGTGATTATTTTTTGTTTCAAAGGGTCCTGAGCACCAGATCCTGTAGATCCTTCCGAGGACAAACTCCCTTAATGACTCTCTGTCTCTTTCTGTCTGTCTCTCTCTCTCTCTCTCTCTCTCACGCTCTTTCTGTCTCTCTCTCTCTCTCTCTGTCTCTCTCCCTCTCTCTTTCTCTCCTTCTCTCTTTCCCTCAGGATGAAAAACAAGCTATGGTACTTTGAATTTGGCACCACTGAGACCATCTCAGCTACCTGCAAGAAACTTAATGAGAGCATTGAAGTGGAGGTGAGTCCAGAACAGAGAAGTGTCTTCAAATGATCTCTGTCTGCAGCCGACAAATACACAGCAGTCGACCAAATCTGTTTGCATCTCTTAGCTGGAGGCTGACAAGGAGCATATTCGTACGAGGGATCCCTTCAAAGCTTATGAATGGTAAACACGAATAAGCCACACTTTTGCAAAATGGTATCAGGTAGGCTGAGTGCCAACACAAAAGTGTCTCTAAAGACAGAAAATAAACTGTGATTCATAATTGCAGTGAGCTATTCTCAGACCTCAGAATGAATTTTGCCCTCTCAGGTAGTGTCACGGTGTTGAAACAACTTGTCAGAGAGATGGCCCAAAAACACACAGCTGCTGGAAACCTCTTGTTTGTCTAGACAGGATACTTTGCACATACTGGGCTTCCCTGTTTGCACTTGTTTTTAGGCGTAGATGATGAATGACTCAGGATATTATTATCAATGAGGGACATCCCAGTTCCTGCTCAATGGGAGCTCTGTAAAGTTACAGAGGGAAAGTCTAATCATTCTTCAACACATGGGATAAATACTTTACCCTGGCATTTAAATAACTATGAATTGTGATTTAATAAGTGAAGGTTTGTCACACGGGCTTACATAATTGCGGAAAGCATGGTGGGTAGGTGTTTAGATATAACCATAATATTTTAATCTTGAAATGCAAAGCTCTTGGTTCTAGTCACAAACATTTAGAATATGATCGGAAAAGTTTATTCCAGCAGAGGAAGTCCCTTTTGAACACATATTTCAGCTGGTTTGAAATGATGCGTGGTTGTCTTGGTCATGACAGCTCTTCGTGCATGTGGGTGGCTCAGCATCCAATCAGTTGAAACAGCGATAAGCATATGTTAAATGTGATGAGACTTGTCTGATTGCGACACAATTATGGTGCTTCCTTATCTAACAACTCTATATGTGATCTTGGGGGGTGGGGGACGGTCCCTGAGTACTACGATTGTAAATATGTTGCAAAGAAAAAAAAAAAATGCTGATTTGATCAGAGTGCCTTGTCAACCTTTCTTCTTTAGCTGAAGAAGGCCTCAGAAGAAATGAACATTTTTTTCTTTTTCAGTCGTAGCAGTTCCTGAGAATGAACTGTTCAAACATCCTGTAAAACTTTACTCCAAAAGTGGCCTTGTTAAGTAACATATGTGCTAACATGTACTCTTTGGAGCTGTGTGAGAGGGAATGTGTATTTGTGTGTAAAGACAGAATGACCCTCAACTTCTGAACCTTAACATGCAGGACTGTCTTGTGTTTGAGTCAAACACCTAGACGTGGAAACTTTGATGATTCACTGTATTTTATTGTCAAAACACCAGCCTCCACCCTCTCCCATTAGTCTGTCATACAGGAGAGGCCAGATTACCATATTAATATATCTCACCTTATGTTTGAACTTGTGCTCGTGCAGACACAATGACTACTCAGGTAGAGCTTGAATGTACTCTTTGGAGCTAGTATGTTATAATTATACAGATGCTACTACTAGTACTACTACTATAACTACTACCACAACCATTACTGCTATTACTAAAATGACAACCACTAATATCATTACTACAACTACTGTTACTACTACCACTTTTGATAACAACAACAACAACAACAACAACAATAATAATAATAATAATAATAATAATAATAATAATAATAATAACTTGCAGCATGACTCAGGCAGAAAAGCAATTCAAAGTGCTTTACAAAAAAAGATAACTTTGAAAGAAATGAAAAAGAGAGTCAGTATGGCCTGAAATACAATAGATTCAGAAAAATAGTAAAACACAAATAAACACAGGATAAAACTGAATAAATATTACCAAGATTATCATCCAGTTGTTGGGGTGTTATATTTGAATTACCATTCCCCGAACTGTAATTGTGTACTAAAGATTCAGCAGTGGTTCCTCAAAATGAATGTGTTTCTTTATTGCAGGGTTGTCTGAAATATTCCCCACACTAGCATATTGCTTAGTGTTAATTTTCAGTCATTTAGATTTGAAATATCATAACTCCATACATATTATGCATTGGCTTGTGCAATATATTATATATAATTGAAAGTCGCTTTGTTAACCCCAATAGAAATGAGTTTCTGAAAATGAAAGTTTCCACAGGGATCCTGAGTTCCTAAACCGCTACACTGTGTGGGTTTTTAAGCACACTGAAACATGTCATTACATTGTAAATGTGTCACTTTTTTAGCCACAGATCCAAAACACCGAGTTTATTTCAGGATGGTTTCTGACATCATACAATTTGTATTTAGAGAGGCTGTTTTGGATAGCTCAATGGTAGAGTTTTGCTAGACATTCCATTCACTGTGGTGTCTAGTGCAAAAAAATCATAAAATTGATCAAATTTAAATCTCTTCTGACCTGACCCCCTAATTAAGACTTGAAACCCCCCTCTCCCCCCAAAAGAGGTAAAAACAACAGCTGTGGGGGGGGGGGGGGGATAGAAATATTTATGTATCCTATGCTATATAGCTCTTGAGAAAAAGTTGACAACCCCTGATTGTCATTGTATAATTCATGCTCTGTTTCAAACTTTAAAATAGCCAAAGATATGCTTTCCTGTGACAGACATTATAGGTTATGAGTAAGAAATGCCTGTTAAGGGTTCAGAGAGAGTCCTTTTTGTTAGGTTCCCTCCCGTAAGTTCCGTTCAGATGACTAAGGTCCGGTATAGCATTGTGTCTAATATATCAAAGAGTTTAGCCAAGATTCGGCAAACAGGTACCTTTTACCTGCACTAAGTAAGAAAAGAAACATGTTTCAATTGAATAGTTAGAGTATATGAAGGAAAGAGGAGGCAAAAAAAGCCAGGTGTGGGTGTAAAAGCAAGGTCAGTGAAACTTAGACTAAAACAGCAACTCTTTTGAGCATATGTGACCAGACCTTGGATTACTCCTCAACTCCCTTGGTCTGGTTTTATCTCTCCAGTTCACAGAGTGTTCTGTGCTTCTGTGTATTGTTTGCTGTTAATTGAAAATAGTTGTGAGTGTGTGTGTGTGTGTGTGTGTGTGTGTGTGTGTGTGTGTGTGTGTGTGTGTGTGTGTGAGTGTGTCTGTGTGTATGGGCACATGTTTGTGTGTGTCTGAATGTGTGTAGACCTGCAACATATATAGATCTCTGTACATGTGAGTGTCAGCTTCCTTTGAACATATATGATTAAAACATTCTGTGGCTATCAAAATGTCTCACCACCTCCATTGCATAAATCTTTACCCACTCCAACATACTTTCTTCTGTATGCAGAGACAGCATAAACAAAGGGTAAAACAATGCACTAGAACAGTAATTAACTACATATCCTAGGATCTTGAAATGTATAAGCCATAACGCATAGTCAACCTTACCTCATACTCACACATGTAATTTTTTTCTCTCTCTCTCTTTCAGTGTGATGGGATCATCCTTGATCTCAGCAATACTTCTCTTGAGGGAATCGCTGTCCTCAACATTCCGAGCATGCACGGAGGTTCCAATTTATGGGGTGAGACCAAGAAAAGGCGAAACTACAACCGCATGAGCAAGAAAGTACCAGAGAGGATGTCAGTCAGCACGGTCACGGATGCCAAAGAGCTCAAGTTCTGCGTGCAGGGTGAGTCATCTGTGACTATGTAATTGTGTTTTTTATGTAAGACCTTGATATTACTTTGTACAAAAAAAAAAAAAAAAACTCCAAAACTTCTGTTCAAGTCAGTGTTTAAATGTCTCACTGGTTTTCAAAAACCCCATCGTGCAGCTCTGTCTTCTGTTTTTATTGGGTTTTGATGGCTGAAAACAGTCATTCTTTTTGTATTCATTCAGCCTCACTGTAGGTTTATTGGCGCTCTCCATGAACTGCATTGCCATGCAGAGCTGGTTAATGTGCTCTGGCCATGTTAATGGCCATGACTCACTCACATGTCGATTAAGACTGCTGATCACTTGATGAATAAGACACTCCATCCGCTCACTGCTCAGCACTACCTCTCACAGTGTTTTGGGATTTTCCTTTATTAGTTCAAGACATTTATTGAGGAAGTGTTGAATTACTGTAAGCGCTTATCATTCAAAGGTGTGTGGGCCAGGAGCTCTTTTGGTGTTGAATTTAACAAGATGATTTCCTGTTGTCATTTTGGAGGCTGTTGTCACCAGCCTACTTGATATCATTCAGAGTGAATTTGAGTAAATCCCCTTATGACGTGAGGATCTGCGGCAGTTATGACTATCCACTATCACATAAGTCACCGGGATCACAAAATGTTCATGCGGGCATGTCAAAGGTCAGAAAAAAAAAAAAAAAAGCTGTTAGACATTTGTGATTTAACCTCTCCATGCTCCAAAGATGTGTCTCCTTCTCCTTTTTTTTTGTTCGAAAAGAAACTGATAAACTCACTCTCTCTCTCTCTCTCTCTCTCTCTCTCTCTCTCTCTCTCTCTCTCTCGTTTTAGAAAAAAAAAATATGTGCATCTTTGATGTATTCAAAAAGTAAACATCCCTGTCTCTGTAGTTTGCCACCCTCTCCCTTTTCTCCCATTCTCCCTCTTTCTTTCATGCATTTGTTTCCTGTTTATACCACTTTATCTTTCCCTTTCCCCTCCCCTTTCCTCTGTACTCTGCTGACTGAACTCAAATGAATCCTGTTACCATGGAGACCATCAGGCCCTACTGAACTAAAGAACAGTGCAGAGATGGAGGGAGGAGAGAGACAGAGAGAGACAGAGAGAGAAGGAGTGAGAGAGAGAGAGAGAGAGAGAGAAAGAGAGAGACAGGGGAGGGTGGAAAGGGGGCTGCTGCCAGCAATGTGACTCATATCAGTAATCTTTAACTGCCCTCCAGACAGTAGTGCTCTCAGCTCAGCACAGAATACAGCACAACACAGAACCCCTCCTGCGCACACTTACTGTCATCCATCATTTTATCGAGTGTCCAGTGTTCATACCTATCATACTATTTCACTTTACCTGTTCAGACAGAGGGAATTCTGTCAAAACTGCTGTGGGTAACCATCAGTGAACACATTGCCTCATCTCATCATTTGTATTCTGAAGTCTAAACATCTTAGAGACACACACACACACACACACACACTCTCATACATGTCTCTACACATGCATAGCTATGAGTTCATTTCTGGTCAATATCACCATTGATGTATGTGAACAAACTGGACAAATTGGACTGATTTTCCACAGCTTGCCCCAGAGCGGGTCCTGAATTTGATATTGACTGTTATACACAGTTCTCTGTTTGACTTTGCTATGAGATGGCTGGCTAAATTATGATGTTTCTGTAACATTTTATGGCACAAAACAGTAATAAAGTGTAGATTTGCTTTGTTAGTGAATATGCCCCCCCTCTCTTTCTCTCCCTTTCCGTCTCTCTCTCTCTCCCCCTCTCTCTTTCTCTCTCTCTCTCTCTATCCAGACTATCTTTAAGCTTCTCCTGAGACATGTCACTGTTGGCTTGATTCAGAAACCATTTCAATAAATGCCACACAGTGTTTCTTTGCCTTTGACTAATTGATGAACAGTGCTCTTAAGCTGTCAGGCCACAACTTACTTTTAGTGCAGCTGCAAAGCTCTTTTCTGCATTTACTCTGAGTGTGTGTGTGTGTGTGTGCGCGCGCGTATGTGCGTGTGTGTGTGTGTGTGTGTGTGTGTGTGTGTGTGTGTGTGTATGTGCACATGTGTGTGTGTGTGTTTTCCCATTTAAAAGCTTGAGATGGAGTATACATTACTATGTAACTTTCCATGCCTGCGTGTGTATCTGTGTGTGTGTGTGTGTGGGTGTGTATGTGTGTGTGTGAGTGTGTGTGTGTGTGTGTGAGTGTGTGTGTGTGTGAGTGTACTCTCCTGCCCATTCACCCATGTGTCTGAGGGAATTTTCTGTTCTAGAGTTGTCTCAGAGGGTTTAACCTTTATTAAGTTAGCTCCTCCTACTAATCCCATTTGGAAGGAAAATGTGGAGAAGGGCATCTCTAGTTTCAGGGAGGGACGGGGAGAGAGAAGGAGAAACGGGGGTGTACGTAAACTAATAGTATGTGCATAATGGACATCGTGATTTTTGTATTCTCTATTTTACTGCTAACGTAAACTGGCAAAACATGATGTTACGTGAGGGGATCCTCAAGCAACTTTGGTTTTAGCAACTGGTTTTGTGAGATGTCTCTTCTTGTAGGTGTACCCTTACACTTAGAGCAGTTTGCTGTCAATTCAAGTCACATTCAGTGTCCAGTCTTATCATTATCATTATCATTACTGCAAATTCAAATACCATGTGGAAAAAAGTTATAAGTGACCATGGTTAGAATAGCAAATATTGACATTTCTGTTGAGATTATATATTTTAAATTATAAAACCTGACAAACTGATAAAAACTTAGTGAGGTATGTAACCACTTCATAGTGAAATTGTATATGGAATGTCAGTGCATGAAGATATGTGTGTCAGTCTATCTGTATGCTCATTGGTGTTTGTATGAAACCTGTTGCATGGCCTGTCCCTCTTTGGTTGCAACTAAGCTTGTAGGCTTATATGCTTGTAAGGTGATAGTAAATGGCAGGTGGTGTACATAATGTAATCCAGGCACAACTTTGTTGTTAGCAACAAATATTGCACTCTATTTGTGTCGTCTAACACCACCTCACGCTTATACTTTATCTAAAGTACCTCGGCAATGCCAGGCTCTGCTTGCTTTGATGTTTTCCCATTCGCGACTTGGTCAGTTTCAGAGATGATGTGCTTAGGGGTAGCACAATTCATTAAGACCCAGGTAGGACATCCTCAGAGCTATTCTCAGTCCCACCACACAAAAAGCTCCACCCATGCTTTCATCTACTTTTCACATCCTTCAGTTTGATGAAGGGCTACTTTATCTTTTCACCTGGCCTGGTCAAGACGCCCCTGAACTCTTCTTTCTCTGGCCTTCTACAGGAAATACCCACCCATCCTAGCATGGGTCTGCCACATACTGTTTCATACTGATGCCAGTAAACACAGAGAAAACAGCCTGTGTTTAACCTCCCTCTCTATGTCAAACATGTCAGAAATAGAATTGAAACTCCCCACCCAGAGAGTGTTGTGGGAACATAGTGACTGATTTTGAAAAGAGGAACATTCATAGCCACCCAGTGTCCAGTTTCATCCGTCAAACAGGCCAATGGGGAATGAGCGTTTGGGCTCAGGGAGAGTAGTGGACACTTTAAGAGTGCCTCTCATGCATGTAAAGATGACATTCACTAAAGATGGTTCTGGCTTGATGAGACCTTTCCCATGATCAGTGTCATAAGAGCTGTATTTGGAGTTCTTGTATCTTTGTGAATTGTGGGTTGTGAGAAGTGCTTTGTCTGTGACTGGCATGGGAGAAGAGACTGGAAAACTGGATGCTCTTGGGTAACTAGAGACCATGTGAGTAGACTGTTAATGATAGGGTGCGTAAGCAAAGAGCATGTGAACAGAGTGCTCTAGCCCAAAGTGCAGAAGCAGAGAGCATGTGAAGGGGATCGCACTTAATAAAGATCGTTCATTGACCTAAAAGACATTTGAATTTGGAAATGGAGTGACGGCAGAAACACAAATCAGCTGCCATTATTCTCACAACAAATAATAAAACACATACACGCACACACGCATGCACACACACATACACACACACACACACACACACACACACACAGCAAAAAAATAATTTCTAAGTTGTGTTTGTGCTCTTTCATATATGTGATCTGCTTACTATCTAATTCATCCCAAAGCTTGACCCCCCTTTCTCTCTCCATCGTTCTGCTGAATGAGCCTCTCATTTGTGGGAGTCTGTGCTCGTGAAGCCACACTCATACTCTTGGCTCATGCCAAACAAGTTACCGCCCCCACAGACTCCACTGTTAGCCCTCCATGTTGTCCAGTTTCTCCTGACCATCTGCCATTGCCCTGGTCACCCTGACAATGACAGCAGTGTCCGCCTGGCAAGGGGGTTGGAAATGCAATGCCCGATGAATTATAAATACCTGCACCAAATATTATCACGGCTCCTCACCGTCTCACAGGGGCTCTCGTAGAATCGGTATAACCACAGAAAACATCGGGAAAGCGCATGGTCTGCAATAGAACTGATGTTGCGAGCTTTGTAATAATCTCAGTTATGAGTGTTATTGTGGATTGCAATGGATTTTGAAACATTTGGCTGTTGACAAAATGGAAAGTTTGCACAAAATAATATTCACCGACCAAATGTTAGTCATTCTGCTATTCGTGCAAAAGGGCCATGCTGAGCAGCAGCAGATGGTTTGTGGAAACTCGGAATCGTAAAAAAAAAAAAAAAAAAGCTCCCAGTTATCAATAGTATTAGAACATAGCGGTGGTGCCATATAAAGATTAGCAAGCATGCTGTCTCTATCTCTCTCTTCTACCTGTATACCAGGGCAGTGCCCTGTGTGCCTGCCCGGACCACAGCAGGAGAACCAGTGCCACTCAGCCATCTACTCCACAATGCATTGTGGCAGGGTTATGTAAGAGTTTGTTTGAGAGCTATTCTTAGTGCTGCCTGGCAGTGAGGAAAAAGCTCATATCTGACAAAGCGGGAAACTTTGTAAAGAAACTAAGAGAGAAGCGTTTAAAATCCAGTCCATCTGAGTGAAGATTCCTTTTATTTTTTTGCTGTGTGGTAGGGAGAGCAGGAAAGAATGAAAGATGAAAAACAAAAGACATTCCTCTGTGAAATTTTCTCTGTGCCTTTATTATTCGTAAAAGTGCCCTACAAAAATCGTCTGTATTGAGGCAATCAGATAAAATCTAATTATTACCAATTGTTTTGTCTAAACAAAATAGAAGCACCTGAATGTTTTAAAAGAGGAACAGTATATAAGTAGTTTGACAGTAATGACAAATGTCTGACGAATAAATATATATAGGTGAAAATATTAAAAAATTTGGAATTACTTTCATGGATTTATCTAATATATTTTGTTATACAAAGACTTAAACGTCAGTACTAGTATATACAAATAAATTTCTTATATATGGCATCATAGTGATGATTACCGTTTCTCATTGCAGTATTAAGCATCTGTACGGTCTTTCCAGTTCCATTATAAAGTAATTGTCTGTCCCAGAAGAGCCCTGTCTGTCATCAACAATGGATTCATTGCATCACGGCTGTGGCACTAATTTGGCGTCTTTAACTGCCTCCTTTACTTCTAAGAGCACTCTGTCTGGTTACCCTTTCTGGGAGAAATCTACACATATTATCTGACAAACTTATACTAAAGTCTCAGTCTATGGGAGAGAGCCATGAGAGTGTGTTTTCATAGGCCCTGGTGGTGTTGTCATGCCAGCTCAAACCAGTTTATATCACTCAATACTTGCTTTATCAAGCTACCTTTGAAGAGTTTTTGAAGGCCAAGAAACCATAAAAAGACAGACGAGATTCAAACAAACAGCTTGAAGGGATCCGTTTTCAGACAACTTAATCATATATCATATGATTCTGTAACAACTCTTACCATTTTTAAAAAGCTATTATACAATTCAAAGAAGAAAAAGTGCATATATGCATTTGTTTGCCCAAATATATATTGACACCATTGTAACTGTCTTTGTAGACTGCCCATAGAGTCAAGCGCGGAACTTTGACGTGTGTTTGAATGACTCCCAGAAGTCTGACTATGTGATGTGCACCGTGAAATCAGCCGTCTGAAATATTAAAAACCAACAATGACTCACTAACTTACTTTCCATATACATGTAATATTCAAGATGTGACTGTGTTCAAGGAGCACAATGTAACCCTAACCTCTGAACGACAAATTGTTTTTGTGTGTGTGTGTGTGTGTGTGTGTGTGCGTGTGGTGTGTGTGTGTGTGTGTGTGTGTGTTTTTTTTTCATTTTGTTTTTTTATTCAATGTGTAGAGTACACCATGTATGCAACAGCACCATGCTCTGGCAAAGGACGTGACCTCCATGTTAAAAGCATTTGGTTGTCAGAAATATGAATCATGTAAATTTGGAGCACTGCCACGATTCCTCTTCAGCCCACATCCAGTCTCTTCTATCTTTGGGACATAATTTATGTACAGAACATGTCAACCTTCGGAATTCAAGAGGCTGCTTAAGACATATGGGATATCATATAGGATGGGAGGTATTGGATCTCTCAGTGTCCAGTTTGAGTTGTGGGTTTCAGTACCATGTTTGCTTAAGAAACCCTCCGAAATTTTCATCAGAAATGACTTGGATTTTGAGATTGGTGTGGATTACTGACAGGTTTATGACTATACGGATTGTAACGCGTGATTTTGGGAGACAAATGTAATCGACTTGTCTTTAAGCACTTGTACTCAACTTAACTGCAAGGTTGTAACATGTGCACTCAGAGCTGAAGATTTCTTGCCCAGCTGTGTTTATGAAAGGTCATCTTTGGGTTCCATTGGATGTACTTTATCAATGGCCCGTACTTGAAGCACTGTCGTGCAAGTTGCCACTACCACATGGGAACAGAATATGTCAAGCCCTAGCTTCCTGTTTGTGCTTGTCTGGCTAGTGTCAAGTGACATTGTGAAATTATTAACCGTGTTTACACTGCATTGGGCAGCACTATGCCCTCTGCACAGCAGGTCAGCCTTGTCTGTTTGGACTTGTCTGTCAGTGAAATGGACAAAAGGTGTTAGTAGATGTTCTTCTTCAGTGTAATTAGGGCTCGCCTCTATGTTTTGGTTTCATTATGCATTAGATTCCAATTGAAAAAGAGGAGACTAATTTAACATAAGCACTTAAGTCAATTTCAAAGCCCTTCCAAATTGAGAACGGGAAACTTTGTGAGGTCTGATTGTTGTGTCAAAAAAACCAGAAACTCTGATTGGTTACTTGAGATAGGTAGGGCTGGAATTGTCATGATGTGTAGAGTGTGGAGGGTTCTTTTATTGGATTGTGGTGTTACATAGCACAAGAACACAATTTGAAGTACAGAATATGGTTCAGTACTTGAGCAGGGATGACAAAAAGAACACACTGGGCAAAAATGTTTTATTACTTTGCTTGTTCAGGATAAAGTGCTCTGTGTTGTTTTGGGGTTTAATTTTTTTTTTTTTTTTTTTTTTTAGAAAAGAAGACCTCAAATTCTTCAGATGTTCCGTTATTGTTTTATTTGCATCTTGCATAGATGTCATACAAAGTAATTGATGTTATATGTTCAGTAATTGGTTAATAAAGGTAAAGACCTTAAGGTGAAAACTACACGATCTAGATTCAGTTTATAGCATAATGATGGCTTTCAGCCCTACATACCAATTAACTCATCATTCTCCAATGGTTGCTTATGTAGTAATGCTGTACTGCTTTGTTTCCATGTGCCTATTTTAATCTCTCGACTGCTGAGTAGGCTACAGTAGGAAGGTGACTTTCTCAGAACTGAAGGGTTTTTTATAACACATTTACTCAGCATTCCAAGTCCTCCTCCTTTATGAGATGTGTGTTGAGAGAGAGAGAGTGAGAGAGAGAGAGAGAGAGAGAGAGAGAGAGAGAGAGAGAGAGAGAGAGAGCGAGAGAGCGAGAGAGTGAGAGAGTGAGAGAGAGAGAGAGCGAGAGAGCAAGAGAGTGAGAGAGTGAGAAAGAGAGCGTATGTAAAGAGATTACATAAAGGTGTTCCACAAGTGTACGCAAGAGCCTATTACCTGCCTTGAGCTTAACTAATGACCTCGTAACTTTTCTATCTTTGTCTCTTTCAGACCTGAGTGACCAGCTCCTGGAAGTGGTTGGTTTGGAAGGAGCCATAGAAATGGGGCAGATCTACACAGGCCTAAAAAGCGCAGGTCGTCGCCTAGCTCAGTGTGCCAGTGTCACCATTAGGTCAGTGCCCAATACGCACACACACACACACACACACACACACCACAAACAAACAAAGCAGTCAGTCTCAAACTCACAGACGCACGCATATACACACACTCTTCATTCCACTGTCCGTGTTTTCAGTCACCCAGACAGAACGGTCCTTTGCTCTTTTCACACTCAGCCTGTCTTTGCTGAACTCAGCCGCCAGTAAAACAGAACTTTGACCTGCCACCTCTCCAGTCTCTCATTAGCAACGGCAGAGAGAACCAGCCATCCTAACTCAGATGAATAATGATGTTTGTTACATGTCTGAGCACACCCTCACTGCCACCGCTTCATTCTAATTTGAGCGGTGATTTTTTTTAGCGGCGCGGACTGAACCGGTGGAGTCTGAGGCATTAGTTCACATGTTTTTGTTACTCTCCTCAGCCTCGCTCCATTGAGCATTCATAATGACCTTAACGGTAACCATTGCACTGAGAGGTGGGAGTCATTCCCAACTTCTCATTGGCTCTTTCCCCTTACCTGTGTGGCGCAGTCTGACCACTACCTAATACTTTCCAAAAGCCAAATTAAAAGAGCATTAATCGTCCCCACTCACCCATAATGTGTTGCTTTAGCTTGGGGTAGCACGCCTGAAAGGCTTAAACTAACTTTGTGTCAGTGTATATAGAGAGGTCAGTGTGTGTATGTGCCTCTGTGTGTGTGTGTGTGTGTGTGTGTGTGTGTGCTCAGTAGGACTGTGAGTTTAGAGAGTGAGGGGCCCTGTCTGGGAACAGGGCTCATGGGAACAAAGGCAGCAGTGTTTTGAACCATCCGAGAATGGTGTTATAGTGAAGCCTCGTGCCCCTGAGCTGCGTGTGATTTGACCCTTAACTCCCCCTACCCCCTTTCTCAACACTATATTTCTCTCCCTCTCTCTCTCTCTCTCTCTCTCTCTCATGGTTCCTTTCACTGCAGGACATCTCGACTACTGCCCATGCAGATTGATGGAGAACCATGGATGCAGCCTCCATGCACGGTGAGGTTCCTCAAGAGATGAATAGCATCATGTTTTTGTTTTCCCTTGTAATATTTGTATTTAAAAGCCAGTAAACAACTTCCATAATGAATGAATCACTGTTAGCTATCAAATTTTAATCTATAGACCTCACTTAGGATATGCTAAACTCCTCAAATGATGGTTAGTGGTGTTGTGTTTGCCCTATATCCAGGGAGGGACAAGCTAAGGGACAATGCTCAGATATTGTTATAACTCATTTTAAATGAGGGATAAGCAATATCATTATTTGCTCATTGCAAAATACTGGTGCTATGAGTCAATATTCAGAATAATCACTCCTTTACTCTCCCCTCCTGTCTCATATGCCTGTTTCTTCCCATCTTTTTTTCCCTTGCTGTAGCCTTCGCAGTGAGCGCTCTGTTAATTAAAACACTGTCATGTTTCACCAGACCACTGACTGATTATGTCATTAAGGAGGAGGAAATGCATACTGGATTCCATCCGCACATAACAACAGCACAATGTCCTCTGCTATTTATATATATATATATATTTATATATATCCATGTAGCATATACAGAGGACTATAAAAAGCATTGCACTAATCTTAGTCTCCTCTAGTTTACCTAAACGTTGCAAGGGCAGACCTTAGTTCAATATTTGTTATTCTTGTTTCAAGGTCACTTCACACATTCTCAAATGTGTTTGTGTGTTAATCTGGACATGTTTTGATGTGAGGATGTGTGGTGATGGGTATCTCCACTCTTTAGTGAATGAGATGGAGAATGATGTTTTCATCACATGGATTTAGTCAGTCAATAGGAACGAGGACTGATTCGTTGAGATTAAAAGGAGAACTCCACTAACAATATTAACTTTAATTAACTGTGATTAGTGAAGAGAAGGTAACACATTGTTCGGCAAACAAACATCCTAAAAACGCAAGTAGTGGCGGTTTTTGGTTTTGATCAGCTTGGTTTTGATCACAAAACCTGTGAGATTCAGTTTATTAATTTCATTGAAAATGTTTTCGGTTGGAGATAATTAGGTTGGTTACATGTGGTGTTTGTTGGAAACAGTTTAGACAGTAATCCTACCAAATCCCTCCTTTCTCATGACTGCAGATACGGATTACACACAAGAATCAAGTACCCATGCTGCTGGGTCCTCCACAGAAGACACCCTTTTTCTTCTTCAAGAAGCGCAACAGGAGTCGTGATTAGGAGAAAGAAGACCCCCACCCCACCCCATCTAAAGTTCAAACACACATCTCCACCATCCTCAGCTCGACCACTTGCTCTGACTGGTGGAGATGATACACCTGGAAGGGGCTTGGTCCAGAGCTACAAATTTTTTGGAATTACAGATGTAAAGATTCTTAATCAACCTAGTGATGATAACAAACTCCAACTCATACAACAGCCCAATTTGTGGCATCAGAACTGCCTGGTTGACTCTCTTAAGTATCTGAACTCCTTATCTTCCTTTATGTATGACAGTCATTCTGACTTGTCATCTCTAACCCATTCCAACTAAAACCTCTCACCAATGGGCCCCTGCCTGGCCATCACACTGTGCCCTCCTCTTTCTCAACAACAGGTTCATCAGAGGATACTGCCAAAGTTTTGTGGGAGAGGAAGTGTGAAAGAGAGAGAGAGAGTAAGAAAAAAAAAGGGAGCATGTATGAACTGATATAAGAATGTCTAAAATGGAGAGAGAGAGAGAGAGAGAGAGAGAGAGAGAGAGAGAGATTACATGCAGGGAAATCACTGAGGACTTTTGAAACCATTGAAAAGCGAAGTGAAGAACCGAATCACCTGAGAGTGGGCGTGGGTGGGTCGCACTCTGAAACGTCACAGCGCCCAAGGTCGGCCAAACAGGGCCTGAGAACAAGCTTTCTTCTTGAAGGAGCCTGATAAATAATGAACGGGTGCATGCAAGTACTCACTGTAGTGCCTGTCCAAGGCCCCACAGCATGCCACCACTAAAGAGATGAAACAGCAAGCTCATCTATTATACAGCGGATTGTTTATGGCAGTGTGCCGGTAGGGGTGGATGGGACTGAGGTAACATACCCTGTTTGCTCTTGGTTTGTCTGGAACTGGTTAGTGGTGTTCATGGGTTGCCAACAGCAGTTTTCTATTATTATTATTATTATTATTATTATTACATATTGATTTGGCTTACACACCATACAGTATCAATAATTATTGAAGAGGCCCCCTCTTCAATTCTGAGAAAATTTTAAGAAGCTGTACCATAAGATTCTTTTTAGTCTGAAGTCTGTTCCATAAGACAAATCAAAATAATAAGATTGAAATAATAAATGAAATGAAATGAAATGGGATGAAATGAAAATGACTATTCAGCATAAACAGACAACCTATCTAATATGAGACAACCGTGTCGACAAATTATTATCATGCTTTCGTTTTTTTTTTTTTTCTTTCGAAAATTGATTGGCTATTCTCTTTGACTCGATATGGACATGTGCAGGTTGTATAAACAAGCACAGTCCACGCACCACGTGTCTCCACGATGGTCTCACTGCTGTGTCGGGGTGATTAAAATGGATTGACTGCTGATGTTACCATGAGCCCTGCGATCCAGCTCTTTCTGAACACAGCGGCATCGGGAGGTTTGATTTACCGGTGAACGGACGGGCCCTAAATTTAACTTCCTATTTCAGGGAGCATCTGTCTTGTGAAATGCAACTCCTAATTACAGCATGAAAACATCAGCTTGCAATTTCAACTGCTGCAGTAAAGAAGCGTTAAGCAAGGGGCTGGTTTCCCCTGAGTGCGGACGGCAGAAATCGCGTCGCTGTTGTTGCCACAGCGGCTGTAATCTTAGAAAAGATCAAACTGGTTTCATTGACAGGACACCAGACAAGCCATGAAGCAAAATGGGGTTTGGTACAAGCCTATGAAAATATCAATATACCCACAAATGTATGTGCAAATACAGTGTTTGTATATTCTGAGAGTATAGTGTGCATACATATGAATGTGTTTGAGAAATGTAACATAGCATCAATGACGTAAGAGACATGTTACCTACTAGATTACATGATTGACTGTAGCAGTATGGGAAATGTGCCTGACACAGATTATAACCCTCTGATAATCACCTGTCACAGCACTAAACAGGAGCGAGCATGCAACCAGCTCTCGTACAGAACTGGGGGATGTTATAAAAGCTGCTCCAAGTGCAGATCTAGAATCATCTTCCAGCTTGTAGTGATTGAAGTGGGTTTTGGCATTCCGAAGCTGATTTGAGGTCAGCACTTATCATGTAACCTACAGAAGAAGACTCTCCCTGGGGCATAAAAAAAAACAAAAAACACTTAGCTCATATTTGGGGCAGGCCATTAAGCCACGCCCTGGGTTCCCTTTAATTCACACTGATCTGACGGTGTTGCATCAAGATCCAAGAAACTGAGAAGCTGTTCGAAAGACCACTGAATCTGCCTTGTCTTATCAAAACCGTTCACCTCCATATTAGGTGGTGCTGAGGGTTATTAAATAACCTATGGTCTTTCGACAGCTGGCTTGTCTCTGTTGGTCCTCTGATGCTAACAGAAAGGCAGTTCAGTGCAAAGAGTGCATGTTTACAATTTTATTTTTCATTTTATGATTTAGAATGATGTAAAACTGTTCTGTATATATAGATATTTTCTTTATATTTTATCTAAAGTTACACCACTGCATGCCTGCTGAAACAGAAGACACAAAACTCGTCTTCTTGAGGAGAGGCCACACTGATTGTTGCTAACCCCCCTACGGCCCTTCCCCTTCTATGGCATCCATGTCATAGTCTTAAACCTGATCCTGTTTCTCTAAACCACCATCACTTTGTGTATTTCTTCGTTTGTATTTCCTCGAAAAGAAGCTAAAAGCATGGTCATATTAAAGGCACCTCTGTGGCTTGTGTATGCTGCAGACAATGTAAAGAAAGTTTGGCACCGAGTGGCCATTTAAACAATGTACTGTGTATAGGAGACCGAAGAATGTCAGTGACATTTCAACCGCAGGGAATGTCATCACATTATTCTAATGTTAACAGCAGTGTCACCTCTCATGTCGTTTCTGATAACATAAAACAACGGATAGCCTTAAAATACCAAAACAGGAAAAAAAAAAAAAAAAAGAAAAGAAATTTTTAGTTACAACAGGGAAGCAGGACACATGCAATACAAAAAAAAAACTCGCTAAAAAAGCCTAAGCAAAACGAAATGACCAAGAGCAGAAATGGTAAATCAGTTTTTTTGCAGTGTTGATTGTGTTGCAATAACCCATTACCATAATTAACCACATCATAATTTCCTGTAGCCTCTATGCAGCCAGAGAGGAGTAGCCAGTCATGTACGATACAGAAGCGGTCAGTCTAGATCGTTAGCCCCTGTGATGGGCATGGTAACCATAACAAACACAAATGAATTTAGAATTTGACTGGTCTACTATTATCATCTAATAACCGTACATCTGTGAGATGAGTCTCTCACTGCACTGAGCTCGGCCACGTAGGACTTTCTCTTCATGATGATCATGATACCATGTGTCCTGTGAAAATCATGCTGTCCCTAGAGTAGTAAGATGTCATAGGGCTGACAGGTACTGTCAATGTCCAAGCAAAAAAAATAAATAAATAAATAAAAATAAAAAAGAGCCAGTTGAAATATTTTATCAGTGGGAACGACACTCTCATGGGAAATCTAAATCTAATCTAAAATACCAAAATGTTTCCGTCGAAAGTCTGTATTACTCTTCACTCCTCTTTACTTATGGAGGCAGCATGGGTTTTTTGTAGCGTAGCTATGTGACCCTATTCTTAGCTTGGGCAGATAAACCGTATTGAGTGACATCAGTGGCACAGATGCAGTAGAGCCCAAATCATCCCCAAGTGTTGTGTCCTACATGTGTGTATAGACCCCTGTCCTTTGCCCCCTTAGGGTTGATGTGGTATTTAGCTGCCCTTGTGTGTAGCATTGAAGGTCAAGGACAAATTTGCTTGCCCTGTGGACTAAGAATTGACTCAAGGGGATGAATTGATAACCCCTTCAGCCTTCCCACTCTGGTTCTGTCCTCTTTACTGCCTACTAGCTGTTGGCATCCATTTTAATGGGCAAAGGATTTATTGAATAAAATTAAAAAGTTGAGAAACTGGCTCTGGTGCTGTTGATTTGGAAAGGTCTGTTAGGATGTTCTCTCCCCTGCAGCAATGACATAGATCCATGACTGACACCATCTACCACTTAACATGATTGGCTTTCAATTCAATCAAAGTATGATGCGCTTTTATGTGAATGATAAGAACCCATTACAAGAGACTGTCAGCGTCTAGTGTCACACTTCTAGTGTCATACATGACTTGAACACCAAGAGGATCATTGAACACAGAGAACCCCTATTCATACAAGTACCTTTATGCCAAAGACACAGGTTCACATTTACTACATATTGAAAATGTATAATATGTTAACATTTGGTACATATTGAAAATGTAATGCTGTAATATGTTCACATTTAGCACATGTTCAATGTCTAACACAATAAGAGTGTCCTTATATTAACATTTATAATACAATCTATTCTCTAAAGAATATTCTTTAATATTCTTTAGAATATAACATTTATACAATTTTCCTGCTATAACACTGGAACATTTTCATACATAATATTTATTCAAGCCAATAAACCTCTCAGAGTCATGATGTACCTACTACTAATTATCTAACCAGTAAGGGAAAGCAGTGAGACATCTCCTTGGAACTATGGTGTTGTTTCAGATACATTATGCAAGTTATAGTGATGCAAATACAAATAGCAGTTTTGTGAGAGAGGTCAAACAATGTCTATAAACAATATTGACATACTTTGGCATTGGTTATTTATAAATACAGTACGAGTTCATTATTTAATCATTTATGTGTTATATATCCAAGTATGTGTTACAGTTATTTGTTCTTAGGCTTTGGTTATTAAAGTTAAGAATCATGAAGAAGTTCTGATCATGTCAGTCATGTGATTTTGATAAAAGAAGAGTTAGAACACTTTTAAAGGTTTCTGGAACTTTAAAAATAGATTAGCGGGTGTTTAATGAGACAGTCAGTGGACAAATAGGTTTGGTCATGACAAAAAGGTCATATCACAACTGCAACTGAAAGAATACCGAATGTGGACCTTCAGGGATATTTAATAATAAAAATCTATTCAGTGCAAATCTTTCTTGGGTACTCCAATCACCAAATTTCCAAAACACCTTGGTCATGAATTTGTGACCATGTTAAAGTTCCTCAAACTCCTCTCCTAACCTAACTCATACTCACCCTATTTCCCTCGTCCCAAAAAAGTCTTCATTCACACCCAGGTTCTGTTGTCTGAGTCCACCATGATACAAATGTTTTGTTTATCTGTGGCCTGGAGAAATGGTTCCATAATAGATAGTTTCCTTAAATGATATCTGTAGATTGCTAATTAGATTTCCTTACATTTTCCATATGCGCTGATCTCTTATCTTAAATCAAAGCCATTAAGTCATTACTTTATAGACTCGGTCAGAGAAGTTTCATGGATTTCAAAAACTACATGATTGTGCTTTGTCCCACAGACACACACACACATATATTACTTTGACTGAACTGATAAGACAGGAGTTAAAAATAGTTTAAGACTCTAAATGAGAAAAGTCTGATGACTATTGATCAGTTTAAGAGACAAAGATGAAGCAGACACTTGAATTACTTTCCTCCTGTGTGGAGATTTACCAATACAGTATCGGTCATAATGATTTATTCTTTTAGAAACCCACAGAGTCATCAAAATACTACTTCAAAATGTTATTACAACACTGTTACAGTGTTTTATTATGGTCATCTTTTTGGCTTAGCCAAGGTGCCTGAGGAGGCAGCTGTTTAAGCAGGGAAGCACCTACAATACAGCATGGAGCCGTGTGTGTGTGTGTGTGTGTGTGTGTGTGTGTGTGTGTGGAGGGAGGAGAGGATGGGTGTCTTTGGCAAGCAGAGATAATGAGGCAGGAATTATCTCTTCGCGTGCTATTAATAGTTCACAAGTCACATCTTGTCTCTTTCGGGAGTGCACCAATGGCCCCGGGTAGCAATTTTCTTCACTGCTGTTTTATTAAGTATGTTCATCAACAAATTTTGCATTGGCATATGTAGACAGATTATTCAGTTCTTCTTTGCTCATTTTGTTTAAGTGATAGAAAATAAAGGAAAATTTAATCCGGGCGTGTGAAAGTACGACCTCTTTTAGTCTTTAAAGGTGTAGCTTTTTTTCCTGTTTTCACGACAGAACTATATCTGAATACTGTCTCTGGGTCGTTAACTTCTCTCTCTCAGATGTGGTGAAGATGGAATTTCTCTTCACACAGATGAGTCGGATTAGCCCACATTTTGAACAGGTGGCATGCTGCCAGAGTTGTCACACTGACCCAGTCCCTGGCACAAACAAGCTTGCCGATGATGAGGGACACTCCCTCTTGTGGCCCTGTTTTCCTCTAAATCTCTGTGGCTCTCTCCTTAACCCCCCTCCGACAGGCTCCTAAAAGATGCAGCAATTCTTCAAGAAAGAGATGAGTTGCTGTGCTACTGTAGCATGTGGATTTATTTAAGGAAAGAATTGGAATGGAAACACAATATGCCCTCCTCCGCCCCCTGCCCGCCTCCCACCACATCCGCACCAACGCACTGAAGGGTGCTATAAAAAGGAGACCTCGACAGTGCAGTATAGTCGACGAGCCCTTCATCAGAAACATCCAGAGAAGGCAACAATTACAGTAGTAACTAAATACTTATCAGTTTCATATAGTCTTTGTCCCTCTATAGACAATATAAGCTCCACACAAAAGCATGCAGGCTTTTTGCAGATTATGTTAATATCTCCGCGTGATGGATCCCTTTCATCCATGCTCAGAATAGGAACAGTGTTATATATAGGTCTAAGTCAGAACATCTGTGATAATGATATGGATTTTGCTTGCTTTGACCCCCTGGTCCTGCAGTACAAATCACCTTCATGTCGCAAGGGTACATGACATTTCATATATCTCTCTCTGAAAAAAGATTTTTATGGAGTTTGATTACCAAAAATCATAGTTTGTACATTATCATCAATTATTATTAATTTAAGAAGAAGAAGAAGAAGAAGAAAAACAACAACAACAACAACAACAACAACAATGACGACAACAACAACTTAAGAGAGGAGGAAGAAGAAGAAGAAGACGAAGAAGAAGAAGAAGAAGAAGAAGAAGAAGAAGAAGAAGAAAGGAAAGAGTGTAAATAACATTATGGGTGCTGGACAAAATAATGAAGTTCAGTCCATGTGGTTGTTGATAATAAAGTAGCACTGAATAATCTAACTTCGCTATTCTTCACACAAATTTCTTAAAACCTCTCTAAGGGCCATACAGCACTATTAGAGATTACATGTTTCTTTAGGTTTACGAAGTAGGTCTTACATGCCCGTAATGTGTCCACCGTTGGAGTTTAACTTCCAATAGACACATGAGCAATTGGTTCCCTCCCCATTGATATAATGCAGTGTTCTCACCACCATACATTGTTGCAATACTGAGTAACACTGTGTGATTTCGACATGGCATTAGAAGGACTGGTTTTGATTACTAAGTTACAATACAAAACTGTTTGTGTTGTCTTGTCCATACACCTTGGCTTGTATATGTTCATTTGACTTGAAATAGGTCGATTGTGCGTTATCAAAATTTCCATCAAATAAGATTGCACTAAGTTGATTTGCACTGAGAACGATGACCTCCACTTTAAATATTTGTGTGGCACTTTAAGAGCCTCGGGCGACGATTGGAAAAAAATCCTCAATGTGAAACTGAATGAAACCCAGTCATTCATAAAAATAGGACACGCACGCTGCGATTGGTTAGTGGGCACTTAATTAATATGCCGTTAGACTCCGGATACCTATTGGCTGTTGATTTGAATGACAACCAGAATAAGCCAATGAGCTAACACAGCAGTGATCCTCTCGATCCCCTAGCAAAACCATCCAGTCTATTTCCTAAACCCCATTGAAGTTTTGTGAGTCGAACACAGCGCATCTATCGATCAGTGAGAACAGACTCGGGGCTTTTGTGGGATTTAAATCGGAGTCTTTTTATCAGTACATACCCGGAGTGTACGACTTCTGTGGGGTGAGTTCTGTGCTCTCTTACTGATATCTATTTTCCGAAATATGCATAAAATTTACTAAAATATTTGGCAAAGGAATTAGGAGGAGGCTAAGTGTTTGTTAAGTTATCGACTTCCAACTGCAAATCCAGCTTTAAGCGAAAGCGAACGCCATTTTCTCCAAGAGGGTTTACTTTGGCAACCATTTTCTATGGCCTTATATTTAGTTTTTCAGTATTCTCTTGCACTGAAATATTGGTATTAGGTTGTATAATATCAGTGTGCGTGCACTGCCCTTGTGTTATCAGTGGGATCTGTTGAAGCTTGGCTGTGTTTGCGGTTTTATGAATGGGGGTCAGGATTTTTTCTCCCTCGCTGTTCCACACGGATCGAGTTTCACTTCATTGAGAAAAACAAGGGGCCGTGAAAAGGGGGGTTGGATGCAGGGAGAGGGGCTACCGTGTTAGACCCCCCTCATCAGCTGTAACTGATTTGAAGAATAACTTTGTCCGTGATACTTGTGAATTTTTAAGAGACCTAGGTCGACATTATGCTCCGTTCACATCTTAGTTCCAAATGTCTGTACTCCTGTCTCCTCAGTGCTACACTCTCGCCCTTCTGATTCAGATATCTAGTTATTGTTTTTCGCGTTCATTTTTTGTGGCCGTGGAACAGTCATTCTTTAATAGCTGTATTTAGCGTCGTGTGACTAAGCTGTAATTTTGCGTGGAAATACAAAAAGAAATGCTGCATACAAAATGATGTTACGGTTGAATACGGAAACTTCGGTCAAACATTTCTGTAGTGCATGTGATTGTGCATCTGTGTGTATTAGCTTAACTCCAATCAGAGACTGACTATTATTGTAGCGGTCATAGAAATGATGCGATCACATGATTCAGTGGAATGCTTATGGTCGATTAAATTGGATCCCTCTTCTCTCTTCGTTTTAAAATATGCGTCATGCCCACTTACACAGAGAGAGCAGGAAAGTTGATCGTGAGAGAAATTTTCCATGCTTTATTGTGTCACCTCAAGATTTGGCATGGTCTCTTTTATTTGTCACCCTTTGACAGACGAAATGAGATGACTCATTTCAGAGCCTAGAAGGATTGTGTGATGACTGTCTATATAGACGGCCTGTGCTTTATCACTTATTTATGGCAGATTGTAAAAGTTTTTTCTACATTGTAGATAACACCATAACCTGGAATAGACTGCCCTTTAAAGAACAGTGTGTAATGTTGTTCTTTCTTTTTTGCTTTTACGTTCAGCAGATATAAGTACTCGCTCTTATTTACTAAGCAGTTAAACTTTTGGTCTGACACAAGCCTTACACGGTTTTTGATAGTTAACACAATTGCATAGCATACTCACGTCGCAAAACCTCTCTACAAAACTGAGCGTCTTGGTGATTATTAAGTTGGTAACATCCTTTTTCAGTTCATTAACTTTGCTTTGTGAGTTTGTAACTGTATGCTTAATGCTTAATCACAGGTACAGATTGCCTGGTTTGCGTTCTAACGACAGTGTGTCTTTACATTATGCAGCATACTCAGACAGTGAGTGTGAGGGGGAGTAACTGATAGATATGAGGGTTAAGTCAGAGCAGCTATTTTGATGTGGGATGCATCAAGTATGTGAGCCAAGCAGTTGTCTTACACACAGCTGTGTGTGTGTGTGTTTTTTTATGTATCCTTAATAGAAAAGACAACCTTAAAGCAGTCCTAAAGCCATCGCTTTTAAGCGAAGACCCTTGCTGGGAACCTCTTTGAGACCCAGGTAACATGGACGGCTTTTATGACCAGCAAGTTCCATTTTTGGTGCCACCCAGTGTAAGTACATTTTTTTTGGTGTTATGAATAATGAAATGATTGATCCTATAATTACGAGTAATGTTACTTTATGACTCTGAATCCTACATAATGTAATTTTTGGTGCCACATGTTGTTTGTCACATGGATGGGATCATATCTAACTAACTAGGCTGTTGCTCCACAGCAGAAATCATCTCAAGTGGAGGAAACGTACAGCAGACAAACCAGAGAAAGAAAAAGAAAGTTTGTGGACTCCGAACTTGCACAGGACACAGAGGGTAATTTTATATCAGTCTGCACTCTGTTGCGCTTAGATGTTCATTGCTTTTTGTTGTCCTGTTCACTTTTGAGTTCTCTTTCTCCAGGCTTAATAGGGTGTGCATTTTTTTCTGTCCTACAGAGCTCTTCCAGGACCTTAGTCAGCTGCAGGAGATCTGGATCGCAGAAGGTAAGATTCCTCTATATGAAGGCACTGAAAGCCTGTAAACTTAGGAAAAGTGGAATCATTTAATAAGACAGCCTCACATAAAGAATATTGGACTTTGGGCATTTTCGTTTTGGTTTTTAGAAGTTCAGTTATTGTAAATACTTTTGACTCTGCAATATTTGGTTTCATATACTGTGTCATACTGCAGTAGTTGTTGTTGTTGTTGTTTGTTTTTTAATGATTTCCCTCAAACATGAACAGACTTTTCCATAAGGGAAAAAAATTAAAAACAACAGAAGCACTTTATTCAGCATTTATAATCTCATTAACCCTTCCCTCTATCACCAACCACAAATAAATAAACAATAAAACACCCCTTCGTCTTTGTACCATGTTTGCAAAATTTGAACTACCAAAATATATGACTGGATTTTAAGTAAAGTTGTAAATGATAGTAGTCAGATTGTACTTTCAGGTTGGACGTTAACAATAATTACAGACTTAATGCAAATGTTTTGCTATTGATAGTCGTCACATTCACGGCCTGTTAAACGTTTTGCTTCATCCGCTTTGCTATCATTATAAAAATCTGTTTTGGCACAATGTATTGAGTATCAGCAACTATTTATCCTTCTCTTTCAATTTCTCCAAACTCCTTTCACAGCCCAGGTGCCCGATGATGAACAGTTTGTCCCAGATTTCCAGTCGGATAGTTGTAAGTACCTGAGATTTATTATTTATTCTTCTCGGAGATGTACTTTGGATAGAGTCCAGAGAGAGTGAGGGAAACAGCAATGCCTGAACTCCTGAGAATATTCATTATTCATGGATTACTCCAATCTCCAGCCAATTCTTTGAGGGGCCAAAGGGACAGTGCTGGCCAAGAATGCCATCAAATGCCTACACAGTCTTGTTGATTTGGTTGTGAAACTGATTTAGTTTAGTAATGTTATTGATGCATGTTTCTGTTTGCCATTTCTTGAGTTGCTGAGTGTAACTCATGCCACCTAAGGATTAAAGCAACAATATTAACTCGCCCTTCGACCAATATACTCATCCTCTGAATTAATATATTATCCATATTATCGCTTAAAGCCCATCCTTTTAAACTTTCACCGTCTGCACCTGAAGCCTGGCAAAATGTTTTCATCTATTCAAAGGGTCTGTAATGTTTCTTTTTTCTCTCCCAGTTTTCATTCTTGGCCAAATCCTCTCAAAAGAGGACCCCCTGCCACTTTTTTTCTTTTTTTGTTTAATCAGCCGATTGGTATTGGGCATCACATGAGCCAAGCTCATAATCTGATTTCACACTTTCATGCACTTAGTTCAGCCACTGGAATGGGCTGGATTCTAGTGGATGAGGCCCCAAAGGCAAGGTTTCCCTGCTTTGCTACGTAGCAAACAGTTTTTTGGAGGGTGGGGGGGGGGGGGGGGGGGGGGGCTAAATCAATGAGGCTTCTCTTTGCTGAGAGTTTGGGGATCTCCGTCCATTTTTCAGTGTTCCGCTATTCAAAAGAAGGGAAATACCTGAGTGATCTTGCATGCCCAATTTTCAGTTTCTGTCTTGTTTATTTTCTCTCTCAAGTATGCTGATGTTTTTGTCTGATGTTGGAGCTGAGAGACAGGGTGTGGCGTCTCTGTTTGTCTGGCCTTGTGTTTTGGCCAAGCTTTGCATGTCAGTGTGGTGTGACCGACCTCTAAAGTACAGCAGTATGTTATTGAGTGAGGCGCTGTCACATACCGTTTGTTGTAGGGCTTCGTTTAGCTTGTGTACAGTATTTGCCCTCCTCTGCAGTAGTTTAGATTTGAATGATTTCTGTGTGTGTTTCTCGTGATGAGGTCGTCAGTGGAATCTTTCTATTCGCCAGCATTGGGCAGGTTCTCCAGCCCATCACATGTAACAGCATATACTCCTACACTTGGCCAGTTTGGTGTTTGAGGCCACTCCCCCTGTTCTAACTCTCCTTTCCACAGTCAGGGAAAATGCCCTCTTTAATCACTCACTTTGGAGATTAATTTAATAGTCTTTGGTGTTATAGTTCAGCTTTGCTATCGCTGGCTGTGCGTGTGGCATGTTCACGTGCCTATTGTCTGATCTCTCTAGCCCAGCATGGTAGGGATGATTTATCAGGCTCTTGTTGCAATGTGCCTGAGGATCCAGTTTCTCTGGCCATTATCTGGCGCCGGATATGGGAGCTGATGCAGAGATCCAACGGCTAATGGTTACAGTAGAGAGAGGAAAATCATTCCGAATCATTGAATTACAGCCACACTGATTCATGAGTATTGACTGGCTTGTGATGGAAATCAGAAGGGAGTGCTTTGATTGCATGTGGTCTTCTGCACTGTTATTGATGGATGAACGATGGAGCTTTTATAACTCACAGTCACCCTTCATTAGTCTATGAAGTATGGCTATTTAATGGCAAAGAGAGAAAGATACTCCATATCAGGACAAGCACTGCACTTTTGTTGATGAGTTCGATTAGATATTGCTTCATAATGTGTTTTCTCTCTCTTTGTATCCCACAGTGATGTTTCATGGCCCTCCACCTGCCAAGATTAAACGAGAACTGAGTCCTTCCAAAGATCTTTCGCCCTGTAGCCAAGACAAGAGTCCCATGCCATATGGAGAGAAGTGCCTTTACAGCTACAGGTATATCCTCGGTCCAATGAAATTACTGCATTGCTATTACGCAACTGAGTGCCTTTGTTTCGAATCCTTAATTTGTACCCCATCCTCTACTCAATACAGTGCCTATGAAAGGAAGCCCACCGCTGGGTTCAAGCCATTGACTCCTCCTTCAACACCTGTATCACCATGTGGCTCCACCAATGCTCCTGGAACACATCCACTGCATGAACAGACTCCCCCACCAGTCCCAAACCCTACGCTAGGGCAGCGCCAACTACACAGGCAGCCAAATATGACGAACTCCACCAACAACCAGGGAAATCTTCCACTCCACAGTCAAAGCCCGCCTTTTGCAGTGCCCTGTCCACCACTTAACCACAATGCCCCTTTCAACAATGAACACAGGTGAGTGTCCGCTCTTATGGCAAGGTATTCTAGGTGTAAACTTGATACCCAGCCTAATGTTTCACAGATCACAGATGGTACTTTAAAACTTAGTACATTTCAAGTACATTCTTAGAGCTTTCATAACAAAGATATCTTACAAGTATCTTTTAAACTCACAGGGGTACAGCTGTTTTCCCTTTTGACCTGGTGGATTCATTCCATGTATTACCTTTGTATATACAATTTATATGTAATTTAATGTGGTGGCCCATGTCTCGGTCCGGGATGGACCGTTCCATTTCCATGCAGGATCATGAACTTGATGTGTGCTTATAAAGCACGTGACCTCTCAGTTATTATTGGTCCTCCATTTGGCCAATGACATGGGTCACACAGATAATAATATATTTTGTGCACTGGTGGTCCTGTACCCTTTAGCCATAGGGCAACATTAACTTTACCCTCGTGGGAACAGACCATCTGGCATCCTGCCCTGCCACCTGCAGTCAGATTTCTGGGACGATGCCGGAGAATTTGTGGCATGCTGTTGGCAGGCAGGTTGGTGGAGCCAGCAAATCTAGGCTGAGCTGAAGACACCTCTAAAATGACTGTGCTGTCCCTTAATATATCCACTGGTGTCACCTGGCTGCACCATCTCATTTTACAGCTAATGTAGGCATTGGATTCTCAAAACATTGTGTGGGAAGATGGAATTTATATTGGAATATTTCAGGTCTAAATGATTCCTTGTAATCTTCAGAAGGTCTTTCGCAGAACTGACTTAATCTGAATCCATTGTAAACATTAATCTGTTTACTAAGCAGAGCGTTTACTCTGGAATTTTTTTTTTCTCTTTTTAAAAGGTTTCAGCGGCAACTCTCAGAGCCATGTCTACCTTTCCCTCCAAATGAAGCCCAAGGTAGACCAACCTTCATGGCCCATGCCCCCAGCACTTCGCCCCGTGATGGAAGGCCACCTTACCATCGCCAAATGTCCGAGCCCCTTGTCCCTGTACCGCCTCAGGGATTTAAGCAGGAGCTACTGGACCCCCGATATGCTGAGCAAGGAGTCCCGAATATGGGCCAACCTCAGGCTACCTTCCACCACACACCAATCAAGCAAGAGCCTCGAGATTTTTGCTTTGACTCTGGTGAGTGCTAACTTCAACTTCTGAAGTGTATCTAAGCAAGTCTGAGTGTCCAGACGCTGGTGAGCTGTATATGCCCAGCCTTTGTGCAAGTAAACTAGGTTGAGCCTGCGGAATGTTCCCTGTGTGCTGGCGTTGGCCTGTGAGTTTTAGCAGTGCTCGACAAGGTGCGCACAGAGAAACTCTGCACGCTGCAAACTCGCACCTGCGAAGAACAGACGACGGTTTGACATCATATCTCACCCCATGAAGCTGCTCTGTTCTCAGTATCGATCAAGTCAGGAACCCAATTTGCACCGTGCAGCTGGAATCAAATGAACAGAGGGAACCGCTTTGAAATAAAAACGAGCTCCGTGACTCAGCCTCTGTATTTTTGTCTGCTCGTATCCTCTGTGTATGGAACAGAAGGTTAATCTAAAATTCTCTGTACTTTAAATTTCAACAGACACACACACACACACACACAGACATTCTTCAAAGCAGTTTTCACATCTTTAGTCTGTTTAACGTAAGCAATATTCCAGCCTCCTCTTAGCCTTATGATTGCAAGGGCAGTGACGTAAGGCAAAATCCTCTTAGTTCACTGCTTATTATTATGCACGTCAGCAAACAGGACCTTAGCTTGTGGTAGTTGGATGCATGGTTGTTAAGCATGTTTTCTTTTAGTCTTCTGCAGCCTTACAGATGATGCTCCCCTATGTGATAAAACCATCAAAGAGCCTGTATTTGATAGAGATCATAACTCAACATTGAACAGGAAATGGGAGTGGTCTCAATGTGTACTTAAATGGCTGGACTGTCAATACGCAACCTAAAAGACAAATATAACCTGATTGTCACAATTCAATATCTGGGCATGAGTAATTCCATTTGGTGTCTCCGAGGACACGTGACTGCTATGTTATGCGCGTGCGTTTATCTAGGCTTAGCTAGTACCACCAGATGCGTAGGCTGGACATTTGCGGCCCAGCTGTTGCATCAGTGCCAGTTGTGTAAGCAGCAGTGATTGATTCATACTGATCTTTAGTTCCCTAAAAGCCTGTGTTCCTATGCCAAATCTGATAGGTTAACTCCTCTCAGAGTGCATTTCCCATTTATTATTTATGAAGTAGACCTAGTGAATATAATTAAAGTTGTGTAAATTCCTTTATTATTATTACCATTAAACAAAACGTACATTCGGTTTGATGAGCAAAAAATTCTAAGCTTTAATGCCGAACATGTTTCATGTTTTCCAAACCTGTTTTCTTAACAATCAGTTTAAATGCTTCTTATACTCTTTCTGTTTACAGAAGTGCCTAACTGTCAGTCTTCATTTGGAAGGGCAAGCTTTTACCAAAACCCTGAGAGTAAGTATCTCTCACAACATGAAACTTGAGAAGTGAGAGTTGTGTGAAATGAATGTTGGATTGTTTATACAGAGCGGGATTTACTGAGTGATAAAAATGAGACTGTGATAGATGAGGCAGCACAAATGATATTGCCTTGGATGTTCTGCTGTTGATGGACCTTGTGATAACCACACTGTTCAGATTTGCCTTTATATGACTTGGGTTAAAACATAACGTACAGATCTTGTTTGAATCCATTTATGCAGTTTATCTCTACTGAGTCATTAACCTGATTCTTCCTTCTTCTCTTCATTTCCAGGCTTTGCCTTTGATCGAGAACCACACTTATACTTTGATGATACCTGCGTAGTCCCTGAGAGGCTTGAAGGTGAGACCGCACAACACGTCATGATGAGGAAATTACGATTCACACATTTCCTCCTTGCAGTAGTTACCAAATTTCTCAATACCATAAATGGTCACAAGTTGGAAGTTCTTGTGTGAAAAGCTGGAACATTGTTGTTGCATCACCAGAGTAGTAAGTGTTCTAAGCCAAAAATTGCAGGACAGTGTAAAATGAGCTCTGTCCACATCACTGAGTTCTGTGTTGGAATGTCACACCCCACTGTTGGCTGTAAAGCCCTCTGACAAGCTCTGACACTCGTGTCCATCTGTTAAAAGGTAAAGTGAAGCAGGAGCCCTCTGTCTATCGGGACGGTCCACCTTACCAGCGTCGCGGCTCCCTCCAGCTATGGCAATTTCTGGTCACGCTCCTCGATGACCCTGCTAATGGTCACTTCATTGCTTGGACAGGACGTGGTATGGAGTTCAAGCTCATTGAGCCAGAAGAGGTTGGTTTCACTCGTTTTGTGTCCAAATGATCAAAATCCAAGATAGCACAACTGAATTAGGATTTGTGTAGGATCCTTTTAACACGAAAGCCCCTCATCCTCTGTGTTTCAGGTGGCACGTCGCTGGGGCATCCAAAAGAACAGGCCAGCCATGAACTACGACAAGCTGAGTCGTTCGCTGCGTTATTATTACGAGAAGGGAATCATGCAGAAGGTAAAGGACCAGTTACATTTACTGCTGTGTTGTCTGTTTGACATATCTCAGATACAGCAAAGCGTTTTCTGACACAATTTAAAGCACTGAAAAAAAATCTTATTTTGTCCATTCTCCCTAGGTTGCTGGTGAGAGGTACGTGTACAAGTTTGTATGCGACCCTGAGGCCCTCTTCTCCATGGCCTTCCCAGACAATCAGAGGCCTAACCTTAAGGCAGATCCAGACGGCCTGCCTGGAGTGGATGATGACACCCTGCCTCTGACTCACTACGATGAAGCAGCCCCCTACTTGGTTGACGGAGGGGAGCAATGCGTGGCCGGGATGTCTTTCCCCGACGGCTACGTGTACTGACGCTTCTCCCCACCTCAGAACCTGAACTGCTGAGCAGAACTAAACACATCTGTCCCCCACTGCCTCGACCCTCCTGACTTACAGATTAACCCTCCCAATGGAAAGAAAAAAAAAAAAAAAAAAAGGAGAACGAGGAGAAATCTGCAAACCGTGCTTTCTCTAGCATCAACCTGTGAGCAGGGGCTAGGGACGCGAGGAAAGGCTGAACTTCAGTGGCTCACCTCGCTTTGGGGTAAAACGAGGCATCCTCCCTCTCACTTAGTTGACAAGGAAGCCATGGCAGGAGCCCGACGGTGCCGAAGGACTGACAGATCTCTCTGTGCAGACTGCAAGAATTGTAGCAATTCTGTTTTTGACAATCTGCTTTTTTAAAAAAAAAAGAGTACGGAATTATATATATATATATAAAAAGTTATCCTAACTAAAAAAAAAAAAAAAAAAAAACAAACAAACAAACAAAAAAATCAAAATGCAGCACTATTCTATAGTTGCCTTTTTGGTTCCCCGATAATTGCGTTACCTCCAAACCAGAAATTATATTAAAGAAATGAAAAAAGGGCTTTATTTTGCAAAGAAAAACAGACCCGTTTGTTTCTTTACATGAGTTAAGAGACTCCTTTAAAAGCTGGATTTTGTACATCATTTTTGTTCAAGGATTTTAAAGTAGTACTACTTATCCTTCAGCTAAGTACAGAAAAGCTTCATGTTAAAGGGTCCTTTTAAAACATTTTTGTTGGTTACTTTTGCTTTGCATTAAAGTTTTCATGTGTAGTGTTTTTTTTTTTTTTTTCCTTTTTTTTTTTTTGTTTCTCTCTGCTGGAAGCCAAGAGTTGTTTGGTTCAGAACCAAATGAATCCAGGGGTATTCAAATGAATTCTTAATCGGTTTAATGGGACTGTTACCCCATTGTTATCCCATTCTTCAGCGCATATTTTCATATGCTCAGTGAACATTTTCATCACTCCATCAGGGGCTTATGAGACACTGAATTTGTGAATGCATTAAAATGCTGATTGGAGATTTATAGTCTTTTTTTTTTTTTTTTGGTGGGGGAGGGAAGGAAGGGGGGGGGGGGGGTTCTGACATTTCATTGGCCCCTGTACTGGTTTTAAAATGCACCGAGATGGCTGGAGCATCAGGGACACTGCATGCAATATGGTGATATTTAACACCACCTCCTGGACTCCTTCTTACTAAGCTTACAGAAGACCACTGCTTCTTTTTTGCATGGTACGCTCAACAGGTAACTGTCCACTTACATATCGCTTTCCGCTGGACAAAAAAGAAATCATAAAAGTTCTCTGCATTTTGTTTAATGTCTGTTTGGTTTCTTTTTTTTTCTTTTTTGGGAAAGATGAACTTATATATTTTTGCAAAGTCTGCATCTGTTTTGATTTTATTCTATAAGCTGTATAGTCATGCCTATAACATGTATCTTTTAAATCTGGATGCCTGTGATGCATTCATTGCAGAGCAGTGGTTACAGGACACCCTTTCTTGCTGGGACAGAAAGCAGTGCCTTGTACTGAGAGGTGCAGCTTATATATATATATATATATATATATATATATATATATATAAATGTTTTCTTGCTGAATGAGGGGCTTTGTCATCTTGACCTCAACCACAAAAAAGGGTTGTCTGCACTTGTATAGGCTTCACCCTCTTCACAATGTGTACCTTACACTGCTGAATTTATAATCTGTACTGGGTACAATAAACTGTCCTTTATGCTTCATTTCCTCAAGTGCATCTCATCTTTTTTCCCCCTAAACCTTTCCATCAGCTGATATGTAGACTTTACCAAACTTTATATTAATGACTAAAGTGGCTTGTTAGTTACTTTTACCCAAATAATTCAATCTAAGTGAAGCATAGTAAGTATAATTCCAATTTTTGGATTGCGTGAGAATATGATTATTATACTCTTCTCATCTTTTTGCAGCTCTGTCATGTACAGTATGTATGTGGAGCACTTTGCAAGTGCACAAAAGGACCAACACTGTCAAATACTACTGTCTTCAGACAAACAAATGATAAAACGGTACCGCTGCAAATTACAAAGACATGTGTGTATCATGTGTTTAACTGATCACCACAAAAGATAAACCAGCTGTGGAATGCATCCAGAAAACATAACCCATTATTTTCATGCTGTCAAAGTAGCCTTGCATGTTCGTGTTTGTGATGATCTGTGGGAGAGGAGAGAAAGGTTAGGATCTAGGAAAAAAAAAAAAAAAAACTTGATAAGTAGATGAGTCGACACTCTCTACTGATGAAGAAAAAATGTTATTCTGAAAGAATTTTGATAGCAAAATAGAGACGCTACAGTCCTATCATTCGGTTTAACCTGTGTTTTTATCCCGCACAATGCTGCTCACTTACAGACGGTGAGTGTTAGTAAATCTTACCTGTAATACATGCTCATTCACACACATACATTTAATCTCCACATCTTTCTCTCTTATCCTTTGTCTATTATGCATACACATCAGTCACCCTGAGTACACAGATAACATGTGGCCAACATGTGAATCTCAGGAGCGACTATGAAGGGTGCACATGTTATGTGCTGATGCAGCACATGATGGTAGTATTGACGGGATGATGGCTTCTTTAATCTTTTCTTTTCTTTTATTGTATCGTCTGTTAAGCTTTAGCCTGTGAGCGCTTGCTTCCTTTGAAAGTCGTCGTTGTAGGCTCTATGGAGTGGCACAAGCTTCTCCCTTTCACACACTGTATTGACTCAGATTGTTCTCAGCGTAAGTCAGGAGAGAGCTGAGCTGACAAACTCAATGAGAGACAAGCTTAAGTGCTTAACAAGGTTAATTCTGATGCTGACTGACAGCGAGTTAAGTAGTGTTCACAGTCAGTGGAAGCTATGACAAACAGTTAAGGTTTTGGCTAAGCTATACTGCCTTTAAATGAAGTCTCATTGTCAAATTTGCAGCTATGATTCACACAATAATAAGCAGTAGGTGATTTGTTATTTCTTAACAAGGGGGGATGGCCCAGTGGTCACTGACGCTACCCTATAGAGTATATAGGGGGATGGCTGGTTAACTTGGGGGATACATTTTGGTCATTTTGCTAACAAGGGGGATAGCATCCCCCTGAAAATCATGTGATGATAATAAGAATTAAACAATTGACTGGTGATCTCAACATTTTCATTGCTGGGTGAACACATAAAAAACAGGCAAAAACATAAGAAAACACTGGAGAGTGGTATAACAAGCATGCTCCTTAGATACATTTGAAATTCATTCAGTGACGAACAGTCACGCACAATCATCTAAATCTCTCTAATTTCCTTCCAAACTTCTCCAAAAAAAAAAAAAAAAACTTGCTTTGTCCATATGGTAAACACTCCATAGTTATCATTCATTCAAGCTCAGGGTGCCTTTAATGGCCCAGATCAGGTCAGAGTTTGCTTTCAGCGCTGCACGGCTGGCAGCACTCAGTATTGATTGGCAGAGAAGAGATGAGTGCTTCTTTCTGTTGCTAAAGGCCTTTAGCCATCCCATGGGGGGGTGGGGAGCCTTTTTACAAAGGGTTGGCTGTGGACCTAATGTGCTTCTGCACTGATGGGCTGACAATCATTTATGTTTATTTAATGCCTCCCGTTTGTTTTACATGCTTCTGCAAGGACATTTAAAACTGTACCTTATACAGATGTAAGATGCTGACAGCATCTGATTAGTCATATAAGCCATTTGTAGTACTAATGTCCTATTAGTCATGTTCTGTAAACACTGGATCTGCATAATTTGTAGGCTTGATTATCAAAGGCAAATGAAGCACATAAGGGTGAATCATATGACAGGAAAAATAGACCTTTCCTTTTCAATTTCCATACAAAATGGCCCACACTTCTAATCGATGAATAAGAGATCTTTATTGCAGAGCCCTGAACTTTAACACTGCTTTCAGGACCAACAGTAACACAATCACAGTTAGTTGCCATGGTACAGCAACTTTTTCTGCACTGAAGGATGACTTGCATTATGAAGCACAGTATGTGATTTCTTCAGAGCAAAAAATAGACCATACAAACTGGCCAATCACTCATATGGGTTCCCTGAAATGTGTTGAAGGTGTAATTTTGGTGGAGTTTACCATGTTTTCCCTGCACCCTCAGAAACAGGAACAAAAGCAACATTCAAATAAAAAAAAGAATGTACATTCAAATTCTTAAATGCGAGTTGCATTCAGTAACCCAGTGTTGACACATTAGCGTTCTTGCCATTATATTTGTAGTTTTGTCACCTGGCCAGTGTAGTTTCAAAATGCTGCAAAGGTCTATTGATTCTGAATGTGCTACTCTACATAATGTCACTTGGGGAAAAACAAACAAACAACAACAACAACAACAACAACAAACCAACATTGTCAGTTAAAAACAGAAACAATCAAGCAAACAAAAACCTTTCTGCATGTTGGAACAAATGAGAATCCACAAGCCAAGGCAGGGTAGGAGACTGGATTCCTTCATCAATTATTGAGTCTCTTTGAGTTCTATGCAACTATCCTCTTTTTTTTTTTTTGAGTGGTTTAAGAACCTATTGCCTTGAACAAAACTACAACAGCACCCTCCTTTGGACACTTGTGAGACAACACTGATTTAAGGACCAGAAACATCAGCTACTGTAATGTAATTTTTAAAGCAAACAATAAATTTAAAATATGCGTATATTTGCATGAAAACAAGGTTTTACTCCCATAAGAGTGGTGTGAACCAAGGAGAAAAGCAATGAACTAAAATAATCATATCACTGTTTAAAAACTGGCTATCTCTATCCATTGCACTTGATAATATTTCTTGATGATCTTCAAGACAGATTAGAAGAATTATTGTTCTGTCTGTATCTTTTAGTCATCAAGGGAGGAGGAGCATAGCAGGGGGGTATCCCAGGAAGCAGGTTTAGTGAAAACTGAGAGTTAGTTTACTCAGAGTAAGTAGTATACCTCCTAACAGAAGAGCCCTATGGCTTTGTTTTGCTAGGAGAATGAAGCCACAGGGCTCTTCTATTAGGAAATTTACAACTAACTCTGAGTTTTCACTTAACTCTCTTTCTGGAACTCCCCTCAGGTGCAGCAGACTGGAATAAACAATCAGTGGAAATCTTACTGAAAACAGACATGGTGACAACAGCAAAAGCTAATGGTGGCCTCTGTGAGAGAGGCATCTTTAAAATGGCCAATCAAACAATAACTTTACTCTCGTTAATCCGCATTTTTGCCTGAAGAACACCAAAATCTAACAACTAACTTCATTGCAAAATGACCAGTTGCACACCTGTCTCTAAAAATTCTAATTTGGTTTCATTCTTGTAGTATACCTAAGAAAAGTGAGAAAGCCCTAAAGTCTCCTTTCTCTTCTAACTCTTCCTAAGTTTGCCTTGCTCATCAGTTACTTAACACTAATACTCATTTAACGGGTTTGATCCACTTCGCTGAAACCAGTTGAAATCAAAGTAAGGCTAGTCAAACATTAAACTGCGGTGGAAGTATACTTTGGATTCTGCCTACACTGCTACAATTCTGGAAAGCCATTCAGCCAACCCACTCCCTTACAAAAAAAAAAAAAAAGCTGCTCTGGTCAAGGCAAAGCCCTTAATTCACAGTTAATCTAAATCTCTCATGCTGTGCTACATTGCCTAATGATGCAATGGGCAAAACAAAGTAACCAATATTATAATTCATAAAATGACTGGGCAGCTCCTCCTTCATAAATGTTTAGGTTGGTCGGGCAAAACCAGCATCAAATCAAAAGTTCTGATTTTTCTTAGTAGCTGATGGGACAGATAATGCATGGTCTCTCGTATCATGTCTAAATATTCGAGGAAGGTGGAGCTGAAGAGTAAAGTGAGAACTCATCATTATTTGTGTTGCTTGATCTTTGCATGACCCATTTCCACAGAACCTGACACTATAAATGCTACAATGTGATAGAGTTTGGATCAGTCTGCAATAAGCTTACAAAGCACGCAAGGATGAGCCAGGACAAGGTGGTGTCTCATTTCCATGGTCTGATTAGCAGAAGCCAGGATCTCCAAACCTGGTGTAAAAATGTTATAAGTATGTATTCCACCATGCCTCTACACAAGAGACTTTTCCTCCACAGCAAGAAATAATAAGCATGACGCAAATCATATACTGAGCCACAATGCACTGCCATGGAGTAAAGACTAATACATGAATGGGCATATGACAGCTGGGCTGTGTGGACACACGGCCACTGAAGCTGATCATCCATGATAAACTCTTCTAATAATTCAAGACTGAACTGCAGGAGTCCCAAGAAAGGCTGTCAGAGGGAAAACGCACTGGTTTGTGAGTTCTTTGTTTCCAGGTGTGAAATACATGGTAAAAAATAAAATGAACCATCGATCTTCATCTCACTTGCTGTTTTTCGCATAAATACAATACGTATAGTCGTGACATCCCATAGTTTCGTCAGCGTTTGTTGTTGGTCTGTGATTAGTCAGTCCAAGGATTAAAAACTGCGAAGTGGAATTAGATGGGATATGATAAAACCGTTTACTTTAACCTCACACTTCCAGTTGCAGATTTATAAGCATAATTAATCGTTTAGCTTACAGCTTTAAAATGTAGGAATAAGTAGGACACATGTGACATGAATTGTATCTTTATTCTGAAAAACCTTACAATATTTTTCTCTGCAGCCACCTAAAACCCTGTAGGCTCCAGCCAATCATTCAACAAAAACTTCCTATAACTTTCTTTCCTTGTTCATGATCCTGTGTAACATCAGCACGTGACAATCCACGGGAAATGTGCCTGTAGAGTTGGTGCAATGAAAAAGCCGAACAGAAATACTGATCTGTGGTGAACTACAGATCAGTATTTCTGTTCGGCTTTTTCATTTCCTTGAAACCAACTCGAAACAACATTAAAATGATCGATTTTGGAAAATGAACTGATTCATGCTAAGACTGTTCGATCAAAAATGATAGAGCTGGACCTGAACTTGGCGTTGTTAAACGTCCATTTGTTTTCAGCTGAGTCAATTCACGGGGCAATTTGATTGGATATTGAAGTCTTTAATCATTTAGAACGTCCCCTGTAGTTCAAGAGAAGCGGACCCTCCGACCCAGTCTGTGTCCAAGTCTTGTAGAGAAAACGTATTTGGAAACGAATACGCTGCGGTGTGCAAAGGACTGCAGCTGACATTAATACCTTTATGTTACATTCACAATTTTTTTCTTGCACTAGCTAGCTGTTTGCCGTTTGTGTCTTTAAACGTCACGTGTTTTTTTTTTTTTTTTCAAAACATGTGGTACTCTCCGCATTTCATTTATTTCGACCCAAATCACAGATCGACAGATAGTACCCGAGGCGTAAGGCCTATGATGTGGCACAATATAGCATTAGACCAACGCATGTGTCATACAGTGAACGAAACTCTTGGTAAGTAAGACAAGAACATAAATCGCGACCAAGCTGAAGGGCATGATTTAGAAAGAATAATTGTTTTTACAAAAGAGAAAAACACTTATTGAGATGACATGCTGCCGTGACTCGACTGGCCTTCAAGTGGTTAATGTGACCAACGGGTTGAAAGAGCTCGAAGATGATGTAAGCAGCTGTTCCATTTCTGTCTTCTTTTAGGAAATCCAGGCCCTCGGTTTTCCAGTGAAGCAGAAAGGAAATGTTTTCTCAGCAGGTAGTATCCTTCCTAATTGTATGTCATTTATGGTGTCTTAATTTGTGACAAAACCAGAAACTACTTCCCTACTTTTTTAGCATTTAGACATGTATACCTCTGAGGCCCAAAAGATGATCATCAGAACCAACACAAGTATACCTCCAGCATATATTTATCTGTTACAGTACCAGTCAACAGTTTTCACAAGTGTGTCCAAATTTTTTGACTGGTACTGTATGTTACAGATCATTTAAATGTATCTTAATTTAATTCTAAACTTAATCGTTCCTCCATACAATGCACAGTATCTTTGTCCATATAGTCTAATATGTAGACTGTGAAACAGTTAGAAGTAACTGCAGTTTATTGGTAATATGGCATGATGTATAATACCAGTCTCTGAAAAACCAGGAGTACTGTAATGTATGATTTTTAACGTAAATTAACACATGCACACTACAAACATGAACTTTAGTCCTTTGACTTTGACTCATAGGTCAGTGTACGATCTGGTTAAAGCCAGTCAATGGCTGAAACTGACGGACTACAGGTTGCTTAGCTGGTACCTCACCTTATCAACTGAAGACAGGAGACTGATTGAAGGTAAGAGTCCGAAATGTAAAAGGGCATCAGAATTCCTTTTTCAGGTGTATGTAGTTTTTGCAAGATTTTGCTCTTTAAGAGGCTTTACTAGTCCACTCTGAGAATGTTTCCTTGTTCATACATTGCTTGATATTAGGTCAATCATATATCTCTTGCAGAGGAAGGAGGGTTTGTTTGGTTTCTTCAAAGACATCCTGCTCTAGAAGTAGACCAGGAGATTGTTCATTTAAAGTGTAAGTCATGGCCTCATTCTTTCTGAATTGGAGATTTAAAAAAAAATAATATTGAAATCATTTATGAAATAAACAATTATTTTAATAATGTAATAAGTGTCCAGTTTTCACGGTGTAATGAGTGAAAACCAGGATCTCACCAACTGGTGTAACAGTGCTACAGGCATCACATTGTCCTTTGCCCAGTGAAATTTTTCCTCACAGAGTGGAAAGGAAACAGGGGGGAGGCATGAGTCAAATCATATACAGTAGCCTACCACAATACACTATAGTAAGTGTAAACTACAGCATGAATGTGCACAGGACAGGTGGACACACAGACACCTAACCAAGATAAACTCCGCCGATAATTCAAGCCGGGTTTCCAAGATTATCCAGAAAGGCTTCTTGAAAGAAAGGCTATCATCTACCATATTTGCTGGGTTGTGGATGTTTTGGTTACGGGCCTGTGGGGTCTGAAACCGTATAGTGTGTTGGATGAGACGTGACAGAATCGTGCTTACTTGAATCACAATCACACGCCCAAATGCATGTTATGCGCAAAATTTCTCGTTTCGATAAAAGATGAATAAATCTGGGAATGCGTAATGAGACAAATTGTTTCCTCTTTTATCGCTCGAGATCTCAGCGAAATTTTAAAATATGCCTCTCTTCCACCTTCTGGTCTTAAATATGTATGCTCTGGCCAGTCGTTCACAAACACTTTCCACGATTTCCCTCCAGTGTTCATGAACTTGTTACATCCACATAGGACAGGCAGGCCACTGAAGGAAAAAAGTCGTGCATGAAGATTTGGAGGGAGCGACCAACTACTGCGCTGGTAACAATCATTAAAAACTTCGTTCAGCGCTGACAATAGAATTTCTATTCACAGATCAGATCTGATTTAAATGTTCTTTCCTTATACTCCAGTCGACTCTAAAGTAACCCATTTTAGTTAGGTCGACGGCGAAAAATGTCCAGTCATAAAACTAAAATCATATCACAAATATAGGCTAACTGGTCAACGGATGCTAAAGTCGAAGATACTGAACGTCAGCTAATTTTGCATGTGCACTGATTTTGCTAAATTCGCTGACAAGGTTGGTTAAACTGCTAGCTGCTTGCATGCTGTTTCAAAAGCTCTTGGGTAACTTGGCACATTGACTCAAGTCTTGTAGAAAACCTGACGTACCCAGTTATGAAGCCGGTAGTTGGAGTACTAATAACCGAAAACATTTAAATTGACTGAGTTGATTCTTTAACGCCCGTGTCCATTCCAAAATGATACAGCCTAACAAATTCGACGTTGTCAAGCGTTCTGCTGTATTTAGCTTATTGAATTGACTTAGCAATTGGAAAGGGTGTGGAGGACTTAATTTAACCGGTTCAACTATCACTCCCTGTAAGATCAACGATCAGCAGCCATATGCTGTCTGAGAGGTGTCTCATTGTTATCATGTAGCGACAGAAGAAATGTATTTGGAATAAACAGCACTTCGATGTTTAAAATGAGGATTACTTCAGCCATAAAAATGAATCATAAAAAGTACCATTGTTCGATTCAGAGTTCTTTGTTTAAGGCGTTTTCCCCTCAGTACGTTTAAGTTCTTAAAAAAAAAGTGTTCCTGGTGGGTACTAGAACAACATGAATCCACACTACGTTGAAGTGCATCCTTTTAGAACGAGACATCGTTTTGACTTAAGAGAAAAACGCAGAACGCTACTGACACTCAGCAATTAATTGATTTTTTTTTGGGGGGGGGGGGGTCAACTTTTTCTCCTAGGCATAGGATATATAAATGTTTAACTCCCCCCACCCCCCCAGCTGTCGGTTTTTTTTTTTTTACCTCTTTTGGAGGGGGGTCCAAGTCTTAATTAAGGGGGTCAGACCCCCCCAATCCCTCCCAAAATTTGAACCATGGTTGACTTGCCATTATGCTGTTGATGGTTTGTTATTGTGAAAGAACTTTGGAGATTTTGCAAGCAGCTGTTTCATTTCCGGTTAATGTCTTCTTTTAGCCGGACCAGGCCCATGGTTTACCACTGAAGCAGAAAGGAGATGTCTTCTCTGCAGGTATTGCATGGTCTAGTTGTCTTTCGTTTCTGAGGTCTCTGTTTGTGAGAGGAGGCAATTCCCTACTTTTTCCCCATGGCTGAGGATTTAGACATGTAACCCTACAACTTGTGAAAGTTAATCAGCAGAACCAACACAAGGAGTGTCTCAAATCCCTACATATATTTTATGTTAAATTACAGAACCCATAAATTAGGCTAACAGCACAGTGTTGAACACGAACTTCTGTTCTATTTGACTTGTGTGCTTGTCATAGGTCAGTGTTTCATCTGATTAAGGCCAATCAGTGGTTGGAACTGACAGACCGCAGGTTGCTTGGCTGGTACCTCACCCTGTCACCTGAAGACAGGAAACTAATTCAAGGTTAGAGTCAAATATGTTAGTGGGTATTAGATTGCAATTTGTATAATTTTGTAATTGTAATTTAGTATTTGAAAATTTAGAGGCTGTATTAGTTCTCTGTGAGAATGTTTCCTTACTCGTACATTGCCTTACATGAATCAATCATATAGCATATATCTCTCCCAGAAGAAGGAGGTTTTTTTCAGTTTCTTCGAAGACATCCTGATCTAGAAGTAGACCGGGAGATTGTTCATTTGAAAAGTAAGTCGCAGTCTCATTCTCTTTGAATTGGAGAGAAAAAAAAGATAATGGAGTGCATTGTGGTGCTGTTAGAGATGAGTCAGATTCCTTTTAAATCTCAGTTTATTACCTCAATTTAGATCAGGAGCAGAAAAACTACCCACTAGTTGGAACAACTGATATGTCATCAAATCTTAACAGGTATGTTTTTTTCCTTCTTCCTATTTTTAAAAGCTAAAAAAATACTGTTTTGTCAGCTTAAACACCTTCCTTACTACCAAAAAAGTTTTATCCAATGCCATGATGACACAAAATCCTGTGTGTCATATTTGGTTTGTTAGGTCTAGAAGGCCCTCGTTTTATGGTGTGTCTCAGTGTCCTCACTGCGGGAGCAGCTGTGCATCTGATGCTAAAAAATGCAGACGTTGTAACACAGTTGTCAAGTTCGAGAAGGAATCTGAGCTTCGTCCATGCAACGTTAACGAGGAGCTGACTTTATGGAACGCTGACAGTAACGAGAGCTCAGCAGGAGGCCTTAAACATCAAAGTTACATCCAAAACACTCTGAGTAACTCCATTTCACCCCAGACCACTCCTCAAGATCACTTTCAGTCAGCCACTGAAGGCAGACAAATCACCTTGGATCCCTCAGTCCAGAAGGACGCACGGAGCGTCAACGCCCAGCTTTTGCCTAAGATGTGGGAGGAAGAATTAAGGGGAGATGGTGCCTGCAATTCAGTCTTTAAAGACCAGACAGCTCAGGCCAGTTTTTCCCTTGACGTGGATCTGGATACGCAGAGTAAGAGCCTCAGGAGTGAGGCTTTCCCCCATACCCAACACCAGCAACACGGTCAGTTGGATGATTCAGATCTCCCTGATCTGCAGCAGGAGACACTTCCAGAATACTACAGTTTCAATAGCACTGGGCTGGACCGCACATACGCTGAGTCGAATGATGGAAGCCTGTCAGCGGATTATGGGTGCAGTGACTCCCTAATAGCGTCAAAGGGAAGCCCTGAATTTTCAGTCATTGATGAGCCTCCAGAGGGCAGCAAGGCCTCATTCTGTGTTGAGAATCCTGATTTTACTGGGTCTGTCTCCCTCCTTTCTATGTCCCCTGAGAGGACGGACAACACAGAAGACTTCAGCGTCGGCCAGGACGATTTCAATGACTCGATGTCTGAGCTGAAGATGGAAGAATATCACAGTGTCATGGCTGATGGATCTCCAGTCTCTACAGAGGGGACTCATCGTTTACCTGAGGCTGTCAAACCATACATTGCCATTGATCAGTGCAGTTTATCTAAAAAGCAAAAAAAGGTTGAATGTGAGGAGTCCCTTTTCACTGTCGGCCCAAATGACCCAGCGCCACATGGAGTTTCTAATGTTACCTTTACTGTGACTCAAATGGTGGACGCTAGCGGAGATTTCAGAGCCTGTTTCACGTGTACGCGGGCAACGGACACCAGGCACGCTTCTGACACGCTCCCTGCAGTAGCATGCGGAGATGAGGCCGTTGACCGTCACGTTCAGACCATTGCCATCTCTACAGCTGAGAAATACGCTGCTACTGAGATCTGCATCTCTGATCTAGAGCTGCTCACTGAGGTATAGGAACCATCAGGAAGTTGTGATTATAGATTTATTTATTTTTTTTGTTCCACTGTAGCGTGTGGTGATTCTGTGACAAAGTTTGTCTTTTAATTCCAGGAGTTCATGAGACTGAAAGTGGCAGAGAAGGAGCTGATGCAGCTGAAGCAGAGAGCGGCATGGTAAGATTTGTTTTTTCTACCTCCCTGACACTACAGATCACGTCTGATATTTATTGTTCTCCTGGCAGTTTTTGATCATTATTTTTTTAGATCAGGTAAATCACAAATTCTATGATTTTGTTGTTTGGTGGTTGTTGTTTTTTTTGTTACATAAAAAAAAAAGCAGATTCCCTCTCCAGACTTTTTTAAAAACGGATCTGATTCCTGGGGAGACACAGGCACATGGAATTTGTTTCACAGTAAAGCAGCGAGTGGAGCTTTTGTTTTACAGAGGCTTCAACTTTTTCTGACATTTTTGAAAGTCAGTTATTTTATACAACATTTTTACGAGAATATGTTGTCCTGAAGATTTTTTTTTTTATCATTATTTTTATTCTTCTGTGCATTGTCCTTGAATAATCAAGGTCTTAAATGTAGTCATAAAGTTAATATCGTACTTATATAAAAGTGCTTTTATCTTTGACCTGGGCTCAGTCTCAGCTCTGCGAGGGGAACAGGCAGTGAGGGCCACAGGGAGGACTGTGAATGTGACTGTGCCCAAAGAGCAAAGAGGGTGGAGCTGCAGCTGCTGGCTCTGCAGTTTAGGATGTGCCAGCAGCATTGCTGGAGATGCTATTACACCTCTTCAAGCGGAGAAAGCGCTCTGTTTAGGTAAGTGTATCCAGAGTCCAGAGGCATGTCATAGTATCACACCAGAGAAATGGTTGTCATCCCCTTTTCACTCCTGTTTTGCTGAAGTTCGCCCTCTTGATAACAGATGACCAGAGACACATTAGAAATGATGGGTATGTAGTGATAAAGAAAGATTAGCTGGAGGGTTGCGGGGGATCAAATGGAAAGTACTGCAGGCCCACAGGATGCAAACAAAGAGAAATAACTAGTTTTACTGGAAATCAGTGTAACTGTAAACGAATGTATCACTACTTTCAACTTTAGTACCTTTTTACAGGTCTGAGCCACCCCCTGATACTGTCATGGAGACGCTGAGGACACTGGAGGTCGACTACCAAAAAATAAGAGAGCAAATCCTGGCAGGGGTTCCCCTTACTAAACTCCAGCCCCTGTGTGTAGACTTTGAGAAGATCACCACAGAAACGTGCTATTGCCCTGCAACCGTATGCAGTTTTACATAAACCTACCTTGACACATGAGCTTTTAAGCATTGTCATACATAGCCGTGTGAGATACATGTCTCTTTCACTTTCAGATGTGTGTAGACTGTGCAGAGGATGTTCCATCGAAGACATCTGTTGAGTAGGTGTTGTATTAATGTACAATGATGACAGATTTGAAATGAAGATATCCTTTGTGCCACTGAATTTTCTCTTTCTAAGTCTGACCAATTGCTGTACAGGAAAAATGTCAGCTTTGGCTTTGAGACATGCACTATGTTTAAACTGAAAGCTCTTGTTCTGCTGTGAGGAGTTTGCAGACTCACAAAGATGAAGGGCACTCTAATAAAGGCAGAGGAACAGATGCAGAGGAGAGAAAAGAAAGTCATGCCAGCAAGGACAGTGTAATTACAAAAGTCTTGTCTTTTTGGTCATTCTAAACATATGGCACTTTTTCAGTTTGTTCCCATTCTGACATGCTCTAACTCTATCAGCGCAGTTATGTAACTGTGCCTGAGCGTTCTACAGACAAAAATGTATTTCTCTGTGTTCAGTTGATTTGCTCTGTTTTGTTCTTTCCTGCTGGACAGGATGAGCCGCGTAAGAGTCCAGGGATCCCTCGCGCAAATAGTGACATCCGTAAAAGAGACGGAGCAGTTGTGGTCCACAGTCAGGAAGCTGCCAATATCGGTGGGATGAAGCCTGGGTATGAATTGGCTACGGAGAGGAGATGGATGGAGAGAATGCTTATTATTTATTGTGTACATTTCAGTTGCACACACAGAGATCAACGGCAATGAGGCGTGGTATGACGCGGAGGAGGACCTCGACTCTGCCAGTCAGAGCTGGAAGGAGAATCAGGAAGAAGGAAAGAGAGGAGGAGCTGACGGTAAACCAGAGAGGGAAGGTGGGGGGGGGGGGTGACAACTTTATTTTTGATTGTGGGTTTTGGCACACAGTATTACCATGACAGGCTCCATTTTGGCAAAGTTATTATGCCTAGATCCAGTTTCTTCTGAATTACATAGAAGCTTCCAGATTCTCTTTGAATAACAGTGTTGATTTGGTTTATGTTCTGCTTCCCTGAACATTACACGAATCAGATTATGACTCTGATAGCTGTAGCGACCATATTGTAACTTCACTGATCTATCCATTAATAATCACCAACAAAAATTAAAATAAAGAATGATGCTTCCTCAAGTACAGCAAAGAGGTATTTGATGCTTGTCTCAATATGCTCTCCCTTACTCTCTTAACATAGGGGAGAAGAGCAGTCGAAGCTCTGTCCTGCTTGTGACGGATGTGCCAAGCCACGCGACTGAGGTAATGACTGTGACTAGTGACACTTGCATTTACAACTACACCTAGACTTCAAGTTCTTCTCCTGTTGCCATTATCAGTTCACATGGAGTTGTAATTAGTTGCTTCATCTCCAGTTCGTGTTTTGGTGTGACTGGGACTGGGGAAAGGGGTGTTTAGCCAGATTGAACAGCATGGCCTCTAGGGGGCAGTGTTGGCTAATAAATGTGCTCTTAATTCCCTTTTAGGGGGACATGAAACTTCAGCCCAAAAAGAATCCAAAAAGTGGGGTGTGCATCTCTACTTTGAGTGACCATGCCAGGTAGAGTTTCTACAAGGAATTTTTGCTGTTTTGAATCTGTTTCCCTTTGTTGTCTGGTCAGTTTTATGCGTTCAAGCCATGACCCTCTAGTACAGTGGATGTTGTTAAACTTGCTCATAACTGTAGGGAAATATTTTTGGTGGCTTGTAACGATTTCCAATGTTTTATTTAGTAAAGTGATATTTTTTTAAGAATGTCTTTGCTATCAGTTAGTATGAGAGGTGACCGTAGACAACATCAACTTTTTTCATGACAAAGTGTCCGCCTGAGAAATTTAAGTGTATCGTAACGTTGTCTTTCTCTGTGTGTGGCTGCAGAGACAGCCTTTGAATGTTGCATTAAGATTTAATTAACACCCATGTTATTCATATGGACCACATTCACAGGGCTAAACTAGGAGACCAGAGGTCCAGTAAGGAGTCATGTGCTACATTCATCTCTACTGGCTCCAGAGCTGGGCCTGCAGGAGATGGCCAGTATGCCAGCAGATCAGAGAGTAATGTCATCCAAAGCTCATCATTTAGAGTGAGTAACATCCCCCCCCCCCCCAAAAAAAAATCTCCAAGTGACCAGTTAAGTAATAATGTTGAAAACTGTACTATTAAAAGGACAGTCTTCAACCTCACATGTACAGAATTTAACCACACTGCTCTACTTAACAGTGGCATAAGTTTCATTTGTTGTCATTTATTTGTCTGTGAACCATATTTTGTCAGGACTTGTTTCCTGCTTGTTCTTTTTTATTCCTTAAATTGTGTCTCATTTGCTTTGACGTTCATCCTTTTGAAAATACCGAGAAAACTTTTGACAGTTACGCAAATCTCCTCACTGCTTCTTTGTCTTTCAGCCATTACGCAGCAGTCTGGAAAAGCTGACCCATGTGCAGAACACGCCCACGGCCTCTGGAACCTGCATAGCCCAGCACTATGCCACCATGAGCAGCTTTGACACGCTGATGGCCCAGCTGACGGAACGCCACCCTGAGGTGGGGCGCCAGGGGATTGTGAATGCCCTGCTGGAGCTCCGAGCCAAGCACGGGGGCTCTCTCTGTGGCATGCCACTCCGTTCCATCGTCGACATGATCTCCGATCTCCTTACGCAATCTTCCACAACACAGTGTCAGGGCAAAAGCCCTGAGTAAATTTCTGTAAAAACAACTGTTGCTTTTAAAAGCAGCGCATTTCTTAAATGCTTTTGGTCTCATAATTTGTGGCATAAATGTTTGTGCTGACTGTCGTCAGAAGTTTAAGTTCTATTTTATATTGTTTTTGTTGTGGTTGTTGTCAGTGTTGTTTACCGGTCCATTTGGAGTGACTTCCTCTCTTGTGAGAGCAAGAAGTTGGCCAGTCTCCTCTCCACATTTCCCTGGAATATAATGAATATGTTGCAGGAATTTTCTGATGCTTTGAGATCAGTGTGGAGTAATGGATTAGTGAACATTTTGAGCACTGCTCTTGGTTATTCAGAAAACTTCTTAAGTCCTGTGTTCAACACCCCAAGGCTGTGTTTTAATATATATAAAAAAAAGTTGCAAATGTTTTACTCAGATGTGATTACACAGTTATAATAACCATTTTTGTGAGCCATTTTCTGTATTTCACATCTGATAAATATTTGATGGTTTGGTTTGCTCTGCTGCATTATTATTTACCAAGTGTGACTAGCAAATGGAAAATAGGACACAATCATTAGATTTACTATAGAGAACATGAATGGTCATTCCCCTCCAGTGGAGGAGTAGGAGATTCTGAAAGTTGTATAGATTCTGGTCACTAATTCACTTGAACACCCTGAATTAAAGTTACAGAGGCTGAAGTACAAGAAGATATTTGATCATAAATAGATTCTTTAAGGAGAAGTTATAAAATTTATAGAAAAGCAGCTGGAGTCTGTGTGCCAGTTACACAAATGCAAGTACAAAAAATGGGGATCACATGAACAGGTTGTTTTGGCTAATCCAAACTAATATCAAGTAAGTTAAAACAAAGTAAACAGTAAATGTCATCAAACACAAAGGAGCAAAAATAAAAGCATCAGAAAGAAATTATGAGATTAGCACTGTCAAGACGCAGGATAAAAAAATAACTTGAAGGGGGTGCCACTGTACACTGAGGCATCAGAGGAACAGGGTCTGAGGATAGGACATGGGTACCCATAGGCCTACTGGGACCAGTCGCCTCAAAATGGAGAACAGGGCATGAAGAGTGGTAATGAGGACAATTAGCACACACTGAGTGTCTCAAACACAAAAAAGCAATGCAGAAGCACCAGAAGAAACCCACTCTGCATTTGAATACACAACCCCATCCAACGCCAATAAGCACAGTTCTGAGATAAACAAGGCCTGGCACTTAAGAAGTGACTGAAAAAAGAGCACACAAGAAGGACTGATATGCTGAATAAATGAACAAATATTAAAGAAGAAAAAATCAAATGCATTAATGAAAACAACACTGGTCTGTGGATCATACATGGTGCTGTATGAAGACGATACACTCCGCAGTTACTCGTAGACTTACTCAGCAGCGCTGACATTGTTAGATCTTTTCTGTGTTTGAAGAGCGAGCGACCCCCTTTAAATAATGACTGCTTTGTAGCACAAAACTAATGCATACAAACGCTGTAAAATACTTTTAAACATCCAAGTCTTCAATCAGCTACCAAGGCCGACGAGTGCCACTGGCAAACATACAAAACTGTCCAAAAACGTTACAGATTAGGCCCCCGTCCTTTGCTCCTAACAGCAGATTCCGGGTAAATGTTTATGTATTTCCCTAACTTTTGCCATTATGTGCGATAAGACCTATCACTCACCTCAGATGACCTATTAGAGTCACCTCTGTGAAGTCCTACGTCTTATGGGAACAGATGGTGGCATAATTAACTATGGTCACATGACTGCTTATCTTGCTCTAAGTGTTTTTTTTTAATTAATATTAAAGTCTATGACTTTAGCGTTAAGGAGATGCAATGTTACAAGGCCTCTGCATCGACTTCTCGATTTATACGTAACCTATGTAAATCATCTCGTTTTCAGAGAATGATACTGACAAGTTAGATAAAGCCGGTATGTGACATATTAAATGAAATTTGTTAGATGGCAGTAGCTGTCACCTTCTGCATTCTGACAGAAAGCCATGGGGATATTTTCATCACTTCCAACCTTGATCGGAGTTTTCATTCATGCTTAATACAATTGCTGTCATCCTCGCTAAACGCTTCCATGTCATTGGTCATGAAATGGTTAAACTTTGTACACGCGGCCCCCCTATTTGCCAATGGGCGGAGATTATGGAGCCGTAGGGAGCGAAGCGCAAAACTTCAGGGCTATAAACAAAAGCCGTATGAAAGCAAAATATGTGGAGCAGCAACTTTGATTTGTGCATATGAAGTCAGGGACGCCAGTACTGTGAATCAAGAACATTTCACTAAACTAACAATAGAACATCGCAGGCTGTGCTCTGTCTATGGATTTCCATTGGACAACAGTATGATAGCTCTGTAGTAATTTCGAAGCAGTGTGGATTACTTCGGGAGAGTACAAATGACTTAAAGCTCTTGCTTCACGGAATACACGTTTGATGACAGATATCTGATATTTGATTTGAGTGCGTGAAATTATTTTGAGTATGTAATCCGTTGTTGGAGTTAATATGGACAAAGGGATGGTCTCATTACTTTACGAGGACCAAGAGGACCGTGTGAGGCATTCATGATTCTTCCTCGACTTCTTCAGAAAACGAGTGACGAGTGTGTTTCTTTTTAAGGAATAATGTGGAATTTTTGGTGTTTGTCGCATCGCTCTGCTCTAACGTTCATAGTCCTGGAGATAGTTATTCACAGTATCGAAGGTGAGAAAATGTCTGTTGACTATTTACGTCCCTCTCAGAAATCCAATTACTCGCCGGTGGTTTCTAAAGTAAAGGTGGGATTGTTTCATTGGCTGAATCAAATGACAAAGAGTATAGTAGAGTTTTTACTTTTCTGAAGTAACAACCTGGGCGCAATATACAAGTCAAGTCTTGTTTTGTAAAGTTTTATATTTGTAGACGTTGTTTTCGTTTCTAGGTCTCAATGTTTGTATGAGTGGTAGTTCCACGTCTTGCGAAGAATGTCTGCTCATTCACCCAAGCTGCGCCTGGTGCGCGCAAGAGGTAGGCACGTGCTACATGCCACAAGGCTTTTTTTAAACTGTGCCACAGCAATGTTGGTACCTTCTTCTTAATGCTATGCTGATTTTGGTGTCCCTCTGACACTGCAGTCCACCCAGAGCTGCTTCTCTCATGCTGGAAAAGAATGGTCAGCCCTCAACATGTAACATGAGAATGTAAACACTCTGGCCATGGTCTCTACAACCTCCCACAATCTTGACTCAGCAGTGCTCTACTTCCTCTGCACCATTTGTAGTAATGACAGTAAACAATGCTTCTCTATTTAGGACTTTGGAAGGTCTAGGACACTCACTTCAAGATGTGACTTGAGTCAAAATTTGCTGAAGAGAGGATGTGACCCTCAATTCATTGAGAACCCAAGAAGCGGCACATCAGTCTTAAAGAGTGAACCTCTGAGCTCCAAAGACTCTGGGCCTACTCAGTATAGTGTCATTCAGATTCAACCACAGAAGATCTCACTCAGCCTCCGGCCTGGTAAACCTTTATTTTGGTATTAATCTTTTATGCCCTGACATGCTTGGTCTAAGGATCTGTATAGCATAAATTCTGCATAATTCTGATTTTGTTTTGATCCAGCACAAAATCAAGTCCAGTAAGTCCACCCTCATGAAGTGTGAACATGAGCAAACTAATGAAATAAAACTAATGAATTCTTTACTGTAACTCAAGGTGACCAGACCTCATTTGAGGTGCAGGTGAGGCCAGTGGAGGATTACCCTGTTGATCTCTACTACTTGATGGACCTCTCTTTGTCCATGAAGGATGATTTGGATACCATCCGCAACCTCGGCACCAAGCTGGCTGAAGAAATGAAGAAACTCACCAGCAACTTCCGCCTTGGCTTTGGCTCCTTTGTGGACAAGAACATGTCACCCTTCTCCTACACTGCCCCGAAGTACCATGAAAACCCTTGCAATGGGTGAGGGACAGAGACAATGGGCATTTTCATTTTCAGTTCGTTGGTTATCGTGTCTTTCACTTTTTAAGCTCTGAAAATATTATATGGGGTTTAACTACACACGAGGGCTTTTTTTTACTTCTGTTAAATCAAAACTTTTTTTGATAGTCACGGTAAGGTCAGAGAATGGGGAAGTATGTCCTGAATCGTTGCATAGAGAATGTAACTGTTCCTTTTAGGTATCTGAAGTTAGCTTTTGCATCATGTAGTTTCAACTTGTGTACCATTGTGGTGTTTCTGCCTTGGAAATTACATCACATTGGACAGCATCAGACTTATTAATAGAGATTAATATATATATATATATTAATTTATATATGTGTGTGTGTGTGTGTGTGTGAATATATGTGTGTGTTTGTGTGTGTATTTGTAATCACAAGAGAGAATAACGGAATCACATATGATTGGCAAAGCAGAGCACTGTGTGTCTGCAACGTGACTGGACTCTGTCCTCTCAAATTTGGCCATCCTGGAGCAGGAATATAATGGGGGTTTGAAAGAACAGTAAGCCAGAGTTAGGCTGAAAAGCTGCAGTGCCACTCATTTGCTTTCAGAGTAGTGATTATATTGCTCCAACCTACTGCCATCACGCATCAATGCCCAAGTAGGTTATGCCCCAACTCCTGCGTGTTAGTGATTGCCCTAATGCTGGAACACATTAAAGGGACAAGGCAGAGTCTCTCAGTCCTCTTCTTTCCAATACCCAATACAAATAAACAGAAATTCCTCACTTATAGGGTGATTGTTTCGAACAGAATTGCAACACTGGAATGGAGATAAATGAATATCATATTTCACCTCTTAAACACATACATGTGAATAAACATCAAAGTTATTACAGCAGAAAGCTCCCTATTTGGTGTCTATGACATGTTCAAAAAACACTTTGAGAACATATGGTGTAGATTTTATAAGGCTGAAATAAATTAACTGTTCTTTTTTGTTTGTTTCTTTTCACTGTTTCATGCAGGTACAAGCTGTTTCCAAAATGTGTTCCCAGTTTTGGTTTTCGCCACCTCCTCTCTCTGACTGACAAGGTTGACCGTTTTAATGAAGAAGTGCAAAAACAGATGGTCTCCCGCAACAGGGATGCACCAGAGGGCGGGTTTGATGCCATCCTTCAGGCTGCCGTTTGCAATGTAAGTTGTCAAATGGTCTAATTTGATATTTGCTTTGTTTTGTTGGTCCTTTGGTTATCAGTGAATACCGAATGCCACAGAGTTGGTCAGTAAGTGAGATTAACAAAGCTCAAAGCATGAATTAGGAAGATCTGTTAATATGCCAGACTAAGATTTTGACTTGTTTAAGAAAGTATTTTTGTTTCACTCTAGTCATAAATCCGCTTTCACAGGAATAGGATTGTACTTGCACCAAGGTTGGCACTGGAGCTCTAGCCACAGCACTGTAGATACTGGTGTAGCACTATACATACAGCACAAAGAAGTAATGACTAATTCTGTGTCTTTGTTTCTGCAGATGTCTGTATCAGCAAAGCAACCTTTCTCTTCCTCTATTTCTAGATTTTGTTTTGATAAAGTGTTGGAAGAATTCATGAGTGTTAAATCACAGCTTCTGAATGTTAAAAATTTAAAACTAATACGAGTTGGACAGAAATTGACCATATGTAGCTACATAACGTGTAAAAGTTCAGAGTGACCTGATGATGTTCTGTGGCATGGAAAGAATTAGCCCCTCTGTTCATTGTTTGTTGAAGTGCGAGTTGCTGTATAAAAGGCTTTCTTCAGGCCTCTGCTCGGTGAAAGGTCACATTTGTTTAGCGCTTTTCTATTAGTCAAGACGGTGTGAGTAATGTCCGTCCTGTGAGGTTTTTTTTTTCCTCCTCTGTTTCCATTCGATAACGGTCGTCTGACTAAATTAGCTGTTGTTTTACTCTTGGTGTCAATTGCAACTCTGGGATCATTCCTTTATTCAGCCATTTCCCCCAAAGAAATATAGGGATGCATGAGAAACGTAAAATTATTTCTTTTAGAATCACAGCTGCATTATATCCGTGAGACATCATATCCTAGAGTTTATGCTTGTTTGTATGTATACAGCAAGCTCCAAATATTTAACCATTAATAAAAAGCAGAATAAATCACATGAAGGCATTTACAAAATATTTTACATGCCAAAATTAACTGTTTGTTACAACATTAACAAGAAAAAATGCACAAAAAATAAAATACAAAAAAAGTACAGTACAGTGCTCAAAAAAGGTTTTACTAACATTTGTATTTTCGCATTCTCATCATGACTTCTCTACTGACAAATAATTCAGGGAGGTTTTTTTTTTTCCTTTTTTAGACATTCTGTATGTCCGTTAGTTGTTTCTTTTGCAGTGAAGTCCCGTACAAATTGCAAACTTTAAATATGCAAATTGCTGAGCATTTAAAGTGGAAAATGTGGTTTGTTGGGCGGCAGAAAAGATAAAAAGAGAAACGGGGGGGGGAAAATAATACTATACTCTTGATCTCTGTGTCTGCAGAAAAGGATTGGTTGGAGAAAGGAGGCCTATCACTTGCTGGTGTTTGCCACAGATGATGTTCCCCACTTGGCCTTGGATGGAAAGCTGGGAGGACTTGTTCATCCCCACGATGGAATGTGCCACCTGAATGACAATAATGAGTACAGTGCCTCTACCAAGATGGTGAGAATGGCCATTTGTCATACTTTGCATCTTATTCCATTCCATTGCATAGGCTCAGTGTGGCTTTAATAGAAGTTTACTTAATGCCTGTCCTCCTCATCTACTCACAGCCACAAATGCTGGTGGTCTTTTTTTTTGTTTTGAAAGTTCATTTAAGAACCATAACTAACTCTCTGCCTTGACATAGAACTTGTTTGGTGTAAGACACAAAGAAATGTTATTGCCAGCTCACAGATGACTCATTTATGCGGAGGAACTAAAAACGTGTTGATGAGTATTTTTCATTGTGCAAACATGATGAAGAGTGCATCTTATTGATTTCAGCATAGCGCAACAGAAAGATGCAAATGCAATAAAACTTAGTGACATGTGTTTTGTAACTGCAAAATTAATTTAGATTCTTTCACCCTTAACTGTTAAACTCATGGACTACTCTCTGCAACTTCCCATGACACATCCTGTGATTGTATTATGATATGTTCTATTCTGGAGAAAATCCCTCAAAAGGAATGATGTATGCCTGTTGACCATAGACACTGACATGAAATGCAGATCTTTTGTGTTCTGGATTTGGCGAGCACAGGATTCTCTGAAAGGCACCCCATTGTGAAGTTGACTGTTGAACTGGAAATGCAACAAACAAAACTAATCCTGCTCACAGTCTGTTTTGAAACAAAATGGAGATTCACAGTAGATCAATCACATGCAGTTGGAACGCTTAATAAGGACCGTTCAGTGCATCGCTGATCTAGACTTAAATCAAAATGAACTGTTTTAAGAGAATCCATATGCTCTTGGAAAATTCCAGTTTAGACTTAGTCAAACAGCTTTAGAAAGGTTAAACACTCGGGCCTAACCTTTTTTTTTTTTTTGAGTATGAGACAGGTGATTGTTTTAGAACGTGAATGCACTTATAAAGCATTATTTTTCAGATTTAGATTTTCTTAAGTAAGTTTGACACTTAACATTACTGAATTAATATTAATACTGATTTTTATATTGTTGTAGAGATACAGTAATATGACTAACATTCCTAGGTTATTTGCTTGTTGAGGTGATGTAGATGTATCCCAAATTTAAGAACTTTACTACAGTTGGGTTTGTACCTATTACAACCCCCTCCTTCGAAGCCCACGTTGGCCTCGGGGATAGACTCAACGCTTTTGACCGGATTAAGAGGAAATGGCTGAGAACAGTCATATAAACAGTACATGGGAATCTGGAGAGCAATGACTTCCTTCACAAACATCCGCAGAGACAGAGTGGGCTGCTCCCAGAGGAGTGGCAGTAGTAAGCACACTTACATATGGATGCATGTATTCTTGTCTGCAGGACTATCCTTCTCTGGCCCTCCTTGGAGAAAAGCTGGCTGAAAACAACATTTTCCTCATCTTTGCAGTGGCCAAAAGGCACTATGTTATTTATAAGGTATTTCTGGAATGACCTATTTATAGTTATCTCCCTGTCATTTTGGTTGGTATTACATGTGTTTTGAGAGACATTTTTGCTATTTCTTGTGTCGATGGTCTTTTTCTTGATGATTATTATTATTATTATTATTATTATTTTTTAGAACTTTACAGCGTTGATTCCTGGAACTACAGTGGAAATATTGGACCAGGACTCCAAAAATATAATACAACTTATTGTCAATGCCTACAATGTAAGTTAACTACATTTAAACTCTGTTGTTCATACTGAGACTTCTTTTCTACTCATAACAAGGCTGAGAGTATGTGATGTGTTGATTTTAGGCCTGCCTTTCCTGCTGGTGTGCAAGCAAAAACAAACTACTAGTCCAAGACTGTTCTTTCATACTGTGGGCCCTTTCAGGGTGAGAGTGTGCATCAGGAACTGTAATATAACTTGCTGGGGTGTGGATCACAGCAGCTCATTCAAGTGCATATGTTTACTCCAGGTGGTAGCAAAAAAGCAAGGGCTCTGCTTTGGCAGAGTGAGGTTTTACCTGAACCTGAACTTGGAGACAAAGTCATATAAAAATAGCTAGTTTAGATATTATGCCGCCTTTTGAATAACCCCCTTTTGAATTAATTTCCGAGCTAGGAAAAAATTCCGACCTCTTTTTTTTTTTTTAGATTTGGAACATGAAGTTTCCAGGGTTTGGCAAACAGTACCTAAATGTTATTCAGTTGATATTTTGATTTTTCCTACTGGGAAGAACAGTTGTGGTTTTCAAGTCATTTTGGAGTGTTTTTACTTTGCTACTAGAAAACGGAGCATACTAAAGAACTCTAGAAAACAAGTAATGTATAAATGAAATGTCAAATCAATGGTAAATGACATGACTTTTCTTTCTCCCTCATATACTCCTGCATCCACTCATGTACAGACATTCACACACGACACATCCACACTTTGTCCTATAGAATTTGTAGGATTAGGGGATTGGATGAAACAAACTGGACAAATCTGCTACTTTTCTTTTGCATACTCCTTCTTTCTCTCTCTACTGGGTTCATAAACAGGCGTCATAAAATCTAATTTTGTTGTTTGTGGTAGATGCCATTGTAAAATTCTGAATGAGTAGCATGAGAGAAATTAAAATCCCTCATTTCAAACCCCTCTAATAAAAACTCTCTACTCTCAATTCAAACCATAGACCACTCGGCTGCAAATGAAATATTAAAAAATGAGCTGCTCTTGGTCATCCGATTATGGGCACAGTTTAGAAAATTTCAATATCATTTTCTACTAATATCCAATTGAAACTTTAGCATTTTTAATATGGTCTGGCTGAACCGTGGAAAGAGATGCTTAACAAGAGTGATGACCTCAGTTCATCTCTGTATTCTCTGTATTTGTAGAACATCAGGTCTAAAGTGGAACTGACGGTGTGGGACCATCCTGAGGATCTTAACCTGGCATTCACTGCTACCTGCCAAGATGGCCAGCCCCTCCCTGGCCTTCGCAAATGTGCAGATCTCAAGATAGGGGACACTGTGAGTAAAATTTGCTCATTGAGGGTCTGTTTTGTTGTGTGCTTTGTATTGTTTAAGGTTGTAGATGCAGGTGCCTCATATGTGCTGTATCTCCACTTCTTATGTGCATGTTTTCACGATTCTTGGCAAAAGAAGCAATGCTGTTGGACAAAAGAGTGAGTGAAGTAGGTGTTGTTGCATTCTTCCACCTGAAAGCTGTAACATGATCGTCTCCAAGAGTTTATTAGAATCTGCGGTGAGGCAGATAGCTGAATGTCCTTGCTTTAGCGCAGGGAACGAGAGATATCACATTCTCACTGAGGGACTGCAAAAAGTTATGACCTTTTCAACTTCTTAAATGTGGTGGCCCTATTTGATTAAATTAAATTCCGGTTCTTTGAAAAATGCTTCTGTAATTGTGTACGATGCAATGAGGACTTGGATTAAGCTATAGGGTGTTCCAGATGGCAGCTCAATGGAGAACTCAAAGGAAGGTTCACTTAAGGACACGAAGAATGTGTTTGTATAAGAGCTTTTTTTTTTTTTATGACCTTTAAGCTAACATGTGTTTTTGCCACTTTCATCTTACAAACTCTGTTGATCATGTAAATTAGTTCAGTTTTTTTTATCTTTATCTGAAACCAGAAACAGTCAAATTTAATCCATTTTAGAGAAATTTGATTGAACATTAAAAAAACGCTAAAGTCTGTTACAAGTAACAAAAAAATCAGTTATGTCCACATTCAGAGCCTTTGAGACAAAGCTATTGGACACACGTCTGGACTGTGAAACCAGATGAAATCCAAGCTAGTCGTTTTTGCACACAAACCAAGAACGGACAAACAAAAGCCAACAATGCTGTGGTTTTCCAGTGTGCTCAGTGTAACACTGTGTCCTTTTGGCTGAAAGGTATTCGCACCATTTGGTTTTTAATAGCATGTATGGCTACTTTTGACCTTTTTTGCACACAGAATAATGGTACATATCACAGCGTATATGGTACCTGGCACTGTAGCCTTGCTCTTTAAGATGTCCTGGAAAAGCACGATCTCATTTTCCTTTTGGGAGTTTCATTAGATTGGAATGAAAGCAATGGGCTCTGAGTCACTGGCCTTCTAGAGGTTGCTATATTAAGTATAAGAGTCTGGTTAAGTCCCTGGGTAGTTGGGTAGTCTCAGAATGTTGTTAATTCAGTTTAAAGTTACTGTTGTTACCACTTGCAGCAAGTCTAGTCGGATGTCATGAAAATACATTATTCACTATTCAATGAGTGCCCGTGGTTACTGCATTCCTGGTGATGCATGCTCCTTTTAATGTGTTGAATGTTATCCTCCTAATTAAATCAGGTAACAACACATTAACATGTAACACGTTTCTCATCCTTCTCATATCTAAAGATTCCCCTGAGTATGCTGCATTAAGGATTTGTGCAGGAGCTATTGAAATGTCACCAGGAGGCTACTTTGTACACGCCACCATGCAGTGATCTGACCCTATGTGATTCATCCCCAAATCTCCACAGTGTCCCCTCTCCCATTCTTTTCTCTTTTTTTTTGCCCAATTGAATGTAGTGATGGTTCAGCATGCAGGGGGCGGGGGGGGGCGGGGGGGGGGGGCGGGGGGCAGGGGGGGAGGGATGGTGGCCTGAATTGCTGGAATGAATGCAGAAGCCCGTTCTTGCCCCAACAGTGTAAAAGGTTTAGCTCTTATTCTTTTTTCTTTTTTTTTTGAGTGTGTTTTCCTCGAGGGAATTTATCACACAGTGCCCAAGTGCCAATCTACACTCCGTAAAACAAGACACGACTAGGGCAGAAGCCCCGGTGTGTCACTCAGTGGCCCTCAGCTGTGTCTGTGAGCGGGCTGCCTGTGCATTTCAATGGGCTTGGACAAAAGCAGAGACTACTCTCTGCAATCAGAGGGTTGTGAAAAGAACAAGAGCTTTGGTAACACAGGAGCTGGTCCAGATTCTAAAGTTAAGCCTCGTTCCGTCTCATAGCACTAAGCTTCGGTGCTCCTGTGACTACTAAATAGTTCCCTAGTGCTAAATAGATCCATACATAATACCTTGGTCTAATCCAGTGTTGTTTTGGTCCGTCTCCTTCCAGGATGCTTTGCTTTTTCGTGGTGGGTACGTTTGTTGTGCAGTGATGATATATCATATAGTCTTCGGTCATCTTAAATACTTTGTGTGTTACCATTTCAATAAAACATTTACCAAAGTTGCAGTAATCACATTTTAGGTGCGTATGTTTCAATGTGTTTAGCTATTTATTTCTGGATGACAACTTTGCTTACATCTAAGCAGTGTCAAAAATCTTCAGTTTCCCTGAACGCTGTAGAATTAAGCCAGTCATTTCAGTATGAATAGCCATTGAAAACACAGCAACACAGGCGGTGCCTATGACGGTGTGTAATATTTGAGATTTTGGTTTGGCTACTGGTTACTGGGTACCAGTTTTATTTTATTACTCATATTAAAACTTTCTCTCTGGATTATCACACAGTCTTAGAACAGCTGCTGTCCTCTGGACAAGTCTCCATTCATTCATCTCTCCTTTTTGGCTGAGGAGATGCCCCTCGGATCTCAGAACCTGCTTCCTCTCAGTCCCATTCCCTCAACAGTGTATTCTGTTCTGTAATCTTTGAGGGAAACCAGAACACATGAAATAAATTACATCAATTCCTTTTTTTTTTTTTTTTAAAGAGATAATAACTATTTTTGTCCATTTCTATTCATTTCTCAGAGATGGGCATTTTCATATAATTTCTCATTAATTTAATTAATCAACTTTATTGATCATAGAATGATACTTTTCCCCAGAAGGGAAAGTCTGACAAGAGCGTTAAACGAGGTGTGCCGACACCAGCAATGTCATTTTTATATAGTAACTTGGAGAAAACCACCTCCGCATCCTGTTAAATTCATCTAGCTAACCTGACTATCAGTGTATAAAAGTAGCTACGAGAGCCCACTTGAACAACTTATGACTTACACTTTACATGTTTACATTTACATTTGCTTAAAACGTAGGAACGCATAAACACCGTGTTTAACTGCCACTGCTCTGCTGGTGAAAGGAGTCCCCTAAGTGTGACCTACGGTTGTTTGACACCATAAAAACAACTATTAATAAAAAATATATATATAAAAAAAATATTAAAATATTAATATAATGATATTAACAATAATGTAATTGTACACTAGACGTCAACAGTAAGCTCAACAGAGTGGATGAACCTGTAGTTCGTGTGTCTTATGCACGCAGTCCAACAATTTCAGTTTCAGTAGTTTGCACTTCAGGCTTTTCTCACACTCACATGCTCAACATGCAGCGGTTTCTCTTCCTGTATCCAGCTACTCTCTGTTCTTCTAGCCATGTTGGTCCTCTCCCTCTCATTCACTCTGACCTCTTCTGGTCACTTCATTAACCCACATTGGAGCCCTCGTGATTCACATGTCCTTGTAATCCAATTCAGCCCCTCATTACCTCGTTAAGAGCATGCCGTTGGAGTGGCATTCTGTGTCCCTCGCTTCCTTTCCTCTCCTGTCAGTCTTGTGTTACATCAGGAGTTTCCCAATTTATGTCTGTGTAGTCCTTTACATCACGGCACAGACACAGAGCGGCAAAGTTAAGCATAATGATCCGATCAGGAGTTGACCCTTGTGCATGTGTATTGATGGTAGGGGCGTGGTATCTGGCCAGTGTGACACTAGACAGCATTAGTGAGTGTTTGTAGGTAGGCAAATGAGTTTGAATGGATACAGCTTAGCAGTCCGAATGAGGAACTAGATGTAACTTAGGCTTTTTATTAGGTTACTCTGCAGGTGAGAGAATTTTCCTATTGAAGCTGCAGCTAAAAGCTGCTTCTTCAATATTTTCACACTGTTTTGGTTGACCACACCACCGAACATGTGAAAATCATCTTTTAAAATAATAAATAAATCATTTTTACCGCAGGTCAGATGTAAGTTAGATATTTTGTTTGACAATCCTCTTTTTGCTCAGAGAAGAACTTATCAGTGTAAGGTTTTTACCAGCCTTTTTCTCAACAGGATTTTCCCCTCCCCCAGAACAAACATAGACATTCTTATCTGGGTTAGAGCTCTTGTTCATAAAAGCTTCATGGACAACAGGAAGAAAAGCTAACATTTAAAGTGACATAGTGCCTGCTCTCAGTACCCCTTAAATGTACACCAGAGCCCCGTGTGTAGCCTGCCAATATCAATATGACCACTGTGTGCAGTGCTTCACTTGAGGTTCAAAATGAAGGCTGTGGGCCTTTGGGTCTTTGGGTCTGGGCTGTGGTGAAACACCACATCAAAGTTTCAGACATTCACCACGTGGAATTTGTCTTCACTGTCGGGTTAAGTGAATCTGAAGGCAGCCAGACTTCATGGTCATACGTGTGGGGGTCCCCCCCCCCCCCAACAGCATAACTGAAATGGATTTTATGATGGTATCCACACGTGACCCCTGCTTTACTTTGTTTACCTTGAGTGTTCCAATGTTCTTTCATACTTTTATCTTTTATCATTTTATCGTTGATTTTCTGCAGTCACAGCCCTGGCTGTACTCAGCGAAGGTCACGTACATCACAGTGCTGAAGGCTTTTCCAGGCCACCCTCTTATACATACCGCTAAACTGGACCTCTAAGTATTGGTGGAATCCAAAGGAGATGTTTTGTTGTGCTGCAGACTTAAAATGGCGTAAACTGTGACACTGATATATACTGCAAGATATCAAAACATCCCATTGAACAAAGAACTGTTGCAGTAGAAATGGCCTGTGAACATCTTAACTGCAAATCAAGTTGAGACAAGCAATGGCTGGGTCACTCATCTCATGTCAGGACTTCCTTCCTCAGAGCGATTAAATGGGTGGTGGCCCTACGCCTCAAATATGTGAGCTGTTTCAAATGTGTGTGATTAATCTTGAATGAGAACAACATCAGTTGGAGCTGATCCTCTTATCCTTCATAGCATAAATGGATAAGGTCAAACATGTAAAGTCTGAGTCACACAGAGTTCAGACGGTAACGATAATACCCACCAGCAAACCCTTAATTTACTGCCACGCGTAATATTTAAACATTTTTGAAGCACGGATATGTCCTTGCGTGAATGGTGTCAACCTAATTCTTTCTTTACTAAAGACTGCTTGTGTTTAGGCTCTGAGTTATTTTTAACTCCCAGTTTATTTCTTAAACCCATCCTTTTGTGATGTTCCGGAAAGCATTTGCATAAATCCATGAAATATCTCGTCTTTTTTCTTTTTTTTTTTTTTTTTTTTAAAGAGGATTATGATTTCCTTTATTCCAGGTTTCCTTTAATGTGACCGTCGAGGCACGAAGCTGTCCTGCTCCAGGCACACAGAGGAGTTTCACCATCAAGCCGGTGGGCTTCAAAGACCTTCTGGAAGTTTCTGTGGACTACAGCTGCTCTTGTAAATGCACAACGCACACACGGGCCAACAGCAGTCGCTGCAGCTCAGTTGGAACGTACTCCTGTGGCACATGCCATTGTGAGCCTGGGTATCTAGGTGCCCGGTGCGAATGCCAGGAGGGCGACACGGCAAGCTCGTATATGAGCGCGTGCCGTGAGGCCGAGGGCAAACAGGTGTGCAGTGGCCGTGGAGAGTGCAGCTGCAACCAGTGTCTCTGCTACGAGTCTGAGTTTGGCAAGATCTACGGCAGCTTCTGTGAATGTGATGACTTCTCCTGTGCTCGGCACAAGGGCATCCTTTGTTCAGGTGAGAAGACATTAAACATATTCTTTAGACCGATGGTAAAAGCGCCGATGTTAGCGATACTGTTTAGCAGGTGCAAAATCATTTTATTTCCACTGGTGCATTTACCAATTTGCATCGTAGTTATACGATTATGTTTAATTGAGCGTGTATTACTCTTTGATTTGCTGTTTTTTATGAGGATACAGTGTACGACCCTGGGGGAGTGTTATGTCAAGATGTTTGGGATATGTACAGTTTTTCAGTCTGTAAGGGGATGTGGACATTCTCAGGGCTAGACTGCACTTGCAGGGATCCTTTTTATTGTAGCTAGATTGCTCACCTGCTCCAACTTGGCTTGTGTCCCAAAGACATGACTTGGAGCAAATGTCTGCCTCCCAACAGATGTTATTTGTATATCGCCTTCGACGCGTTTGATTTGAATTCTGGAGGCAGAAACTGCATTCTCAGAGAACCCATTTGCCAGCAGTGCGTCTTTGCATCCATTTGTCACTTCAGCTCCCAGTTCATCATCGTCCATTAAGATACCGTATGGATTAAACATGCATGCTCTCTGTCAATGCTAAAATGCCACTTCATCCATCTTGAGTATCCAGCAAGGACCATGCCCTAGTTTCCAGCGCTCGGGGCTCAGGAATGGCTCTGTTAGCTGCCAGTACACTACATACCAAACAGGCTGGTCTGTAGCACTGCCAGATCTTCAAGTTCAGACCTACTGAATGTTGGGTCAGGCAAACCGATCCCTCTCCACTTACAACATCCGCCTCCTTTCAGTCACACTGAGAGCTTTGTAGCTTTTTTTTTTTTTTTTGCTTTTTTTTCTTTCTTTCTTTTTTTTTTTTTGCTTTTTTTTTTAATTTGCTTCTCTTTCACTAATAAAGGTCCGTGTTTTTGTTTTGTCAGCAAGAATGTCCAGGGCATCATATAATCAACATTTTGTTAGGGAGAGGGCTGCTGGCAGGGTTCTACAGAGCTGCTGACTGAAGGAAAATTAATTAAACGTTTACAGAGTTCATCATGTCCCACTCTGCTTTCCCCATTGTGGCTGTAATCAGTTCTTAATGACTCTGACTGATTGTACTCTTTCCCACCTCTCTTCCATGGTGTGTTAATTGTGACAAGTACAGTAAACACTCCCAGATACCAGTTTCTAAAAACCCACAGCCGTTAATGGAGAGAATTTGCCTTGGTTGAGTGCTCCTATTAAATGCCTTATAAACAGTGCCCATAGTATTTGGTCATACTCTGATGAGAACAGCTTGTTCGGTCGCTGTTGAGTCGAGATTTTGGATTGATTTCAATTTTCTTCTTTTATCAATTTTAGATGTAGTTGCCAGTTTATTCTGAACATTCCTTTCACTTTTTGGATTGTTCAACATGAGTCAAAAACACAAACAGGATCCTCCACTTCCTCCTGGCTAATCTGATTACTGAGTGTGCCTGCCGTATTTCTCCCAGATTTCCTGCAAGGTGATTGACTCTCGAATAGTCAATGGAAGATAGTTGTTTGGGGAGGGGGTGGGGGGCTTGGGGCTTGTTTTCACAATGCTATTGTGTCACTTCAAAAACTCTCGACGAAATAGTTTTGCTGCCAAACAGACATATGCTTGCAGTCATATGAACTGTTAAATCTATGTGTTTTTGTCTAAAAGCCAAATAATTCTTGTTTGTTTTTTGAAAGGAAACACAGGCTTCAGTTTGTCTGATACTTGTTTGTTTTTAACTTCAAAAGGCTTAGTTCCTTTGCCTTTAATCACATTTTTTTTAGTTATATTTTTACACACACACACACACACACAAGAGCACACATGCACATGTAGACACAGGCACTTATCAGTGTTAGGGTGTGCTGTAGACCACGCCCTGCTATTTCTCATCCACTGTGTGATTGTGTGCAGACACTGGGATATGTCAGCCAAGCCACTGTGTGCTGCATAGTTAACCTCTGGACCCATCACTGAATTCCCATTGTTTGTGCATAAACCAATTCAACACAAAGATAATAGAATAGTCACATAGTGTTTCCATGCGTCAGTTTCTCTGTTTAAGGTCAGATTAAGGCATTAGTTAAACTGTTTAAGGTCTGTTGAAGTTTTAGGAAGTATCCTTTCTTTGAATACTACGTTCTTGATCAGGAGAGGACATTTACTCCAGTTTCTTCCCCGGCCCATGCTGGATTTAGAATGGTCAGTATATCTGCTTTGATATGTTATCGCGGGCAGCTCCTTAGTGTTTAAACCTGCGCCCTATCATTCAGACGTCTCTGTCAGGTCTTTTGGCCGGGTTGTAACAAACTTGAGTGGTCATGATATATATTTCCTGGGGAGAATCTAGGATGGTTCCTTATGGGGCGGGCTAACCCTGTACCACAGACATAGATAACAGCTTAGATGCTAGACTTTCTGACCCCTCAGAGAACATCAATCAGTTTCTAAAGTTAGCAGACTGGCAGGGCGGAGGGCGGAGTGTGCTGTTTATGCCGCGGATCAGCTGACCGTTTGAACGAGACTGTCTCTAATTACTCAGTATGCTTATTTGTGTATGTGCTGATATGTAGAGTCAGTTGTGAATATGAACGGTGGATATGCAGGTTAAGACAGAGGAGAGATTTAAACCCCTTCACACTGTTTTCTTTTGCAGTTTCTGTGTGTGTGTGTGTGTGTGTGTGTGTGTGTGTGTGCGCGCGTGTGTACGTGTGTGTAATTATAACTGATGTTATGGCTGCAGTTATGTTCAAAGTGCTGAAGCTTTTTTTCTCCCGACAAAGTCTGAAGTCTGTGTGACAGGGAATTCTCCAGTACTCTTTAAATTCACCTCTTCAAAGTGTAGTTCACATATAATTGTTGCAAATGGGCATACTAGTGTGTGTGCAGGTGCCCTTTGGTGTGTCTTTGTCCACTGATTCAGTATGTCAAGATGTGTGAGATTATGCGAGTGTGTTAAAACTATAGACTGCCTTTTGATGGGGGCCCCTGTAAACCTCAACTTTGTTGTACTTTGTAACACATCTGTGGCTGATTTGGTGTGCCTAGCACCCCAACTGCTCAATAGCACTGAGAGCCAGAAATAGAGCAACTTTGTTTTTCAGACATGTCAATTTTTCGGAACTCTTTTCCCGTAAATCCTCTGTCATTGTTGCAGTGGATAGAGGATAAATGTAATAAACGGGGATTTTTTGCTCACATGAAGAATGATCTTTTTTTTTTTTTTCGTCAGGCCTCAGAGGTACTTTACTTGTGAAAGTGAATACCTCACTGCAGCAGTGTTTGCAGTAGGTTGCTTTGCTAAAATAGTGGAGAATCATGCTGGAGTAGACATCTGTACGAGGATGGTTCATGATTTCTAGTTTTCAAAGCCTGCATTTCTAAACGCTGTAGTCATGCAGTACAGAGCTTCTTAAAATAATTAGAAAATAGTGCCTGTTGGAAGTGATATGGAGAAAGGATTATTATTTTAGTCTAGTGTACCAATTAAAGGCAAAGTTCGCCTTTTTTGCAGACATGGCGTCATTATAGCCTTCTACTTCAGTCTACTGATCTCTCACAGCTTTTCAATCCGCCAGCGGGACAGTGTAATTACACAAAGACAGGACATACAGTTGGTCCGTATGTCAATGAAAGTACCATTTTACATGGATTTGAGACTTTTATTTGGATAACAGGATCGCGTTGTATCGATGCTGTCATGCAAATGTGAGTGTTGATCATCGAATGCCAGATATATGCTGTAATTAGGCCAAAATCTGGTTTGGGTTAGAGCATGGCAGAGGGAGTAGCGTGCAGTAAGTCATGTCTGTAATTCTGCTATGACTCTGTTCCCAGCTTTGACACCAGTCTATTTTTATTCTCTTCAACATCCTCCCCCATCTCAGTTTAATTCTGACTTTCACACCTAGCTACCAATAGCTTTCAGGAAACCACAGGGTGTCTTTTGAACCTGCCCCAGGAAAAGTACTAATGTCTTTTCCTTACATGCAGGTCTGGCTCTTAGATTCAAGTCCTAAAATATTTAAAGCAATGTAATTAAAATGGATGAGACACCATGTTCAATATACTTTGAATCATTTCAACTTTCAGAATACAGCCGGTTCAGGGGGAGTCCAGGTGGCATGTTCATTCCAAATATGATGTGATGCCCCAACCTAATCTTCTTGTAGACCTCCACTACTGTTATTTTTTTGGACACTGAGAATCCTTCGGCTCCCCATAACTCGGCAGGTGTAAGTGCTGCAGGCTGGTGTTAGCCATCTGGATGATTTTTATGGGCCGCGTCGTGTGTTGGGCGTGCCTACAAGAAAGCCGTCTGAAATGTTCACCAGAGTGTGTCACAGAAAAGAGGTCAAAGCTTTCTTTTAAGCTCTTTGTCTGATGGTCAGACCATCAGCACACTTGCTGGCGGATGTAGTTTTGTGGGACCCATCCCTTTTGGAGCGGTAAAGTGTATTTCCACTGTTAGGGGAAATTCCCTGTCAGTTTACTGAGATTACAGGAATAAATGTCTTTGATGTTTTGGTTTTTTGACTTATAAATGGCATGTATTCTCATGCACCGCAAAAATGCCTCCCATCAATAAGGGGAAAACTATGATACTGAAATACACTTTGAAAAGTTAGAATTATCTGAAGGGGACGTGTCGTGGTAACTTGGCAAGATGTACTGAATTAAGTTAAAATATCTGGATGTAACTTATCAGGGAGATTCTAAACTGGTCAAGAAGAATACACTTAGTGGCTTTAATTCTTAATGAAGAACACATCTAGAGAGGTCTGATATTTTTTTTTTTTTTTGTGATAAAATATTTGGTCTGTTGGAGAACATGGTGATTTAGTAATGCAAAATGTCAAACACACTGGGAAATCCGATTAAGATTTATCCACTTTCTTTATTATAGCGCTGACCTAGTTACTAAGAGACAACAAATTTTGCATGCTGGTTTTTAGGCAGGGACAGAATATGTGTATCATGTGTATTTGACAATGGCAAAATGCATTCATGACACATAGTGGTGTTGATCCAAAAGGCCACACCCACATCTTTTGATTGGTGTATGATGCAGTACAGAAAATTCATCGGTGTTTGATTAATGATGCTCAGACTCCAGTCATTCTTTTAAGCCTATTTTGAAGACAGTTGGGCAAACTGTCTATGACTATTTAATCAAGGTAGGTTTCATAAATAATTCTAAATGCAGTAAAATCAAAGAGTTTACCACAAACACGGGTTGCATTCACTGGTACAAGATACATTAAACATAGCCACAGATACACTTGTTCAAATTGTGGTACAATGCTATTAAAGCTCCAATGCCCAACTGACACTAGAATTTTACGTTGTGTTATCAAGTTGAGAGTTCTGCATACTTTCTGAGTTTCGTGTGAAGTGACCATTGGAAAACCTGTCAAACATCTGCTGAAAGTCTACTGGCTTCTGGGGGTCATGTTTTCTTGAAATATTGTAGTCTCAATGCAAGTCTTATAGTAACTATACACAAACACATAGGACGGATTTTTTTTTTTTATTCTCACTTGAACTGTCGTGGCGTTCCAGGCATTTTCTTGACAAAATCTGCAGAATTTTACGTGCAGCCTCTGCGTTCTGAACAAGACGTGTACCAAATTGTGCAGGGATCAGCCAAGGCATTCAGGAGTTAGAGCTGTTTGTTTGAAAAAGACTGTTCCCATCACATCTGACTGATGTCTGGCAGCTATAGGTTTAACATGTTTTGACAGTTCTGTAGTTTGAGACTCTTGAGACCCAAACCAAAATCTTTGGGGAAGATCAGGCAAATGGTCTGGGACTAGTTTGTGAAAGTAGGTTTCACCCAAAAATTGATAATGTGGGGAAGTCCACAACACAGTCATTGTCACCTTGCTTTCAGTATTCAATATGAATTTAAGGGGGGGGGGGGGTTCTGTAAGCTCCAGGATTCATTAGTTATGGCCCAAAACTTGGGTGTACGTATTAGGTCAGTGGGCAGAGGATCCTACCTGCCAGTCTTTGCAGCTGTATGATGTATCATTTCTGCTTCCCCTATGGTTTTCTAGAGGGGAAAAATGATCATACAAGAACAGAACAAAAGCAAAGGGATTTTACCAGCTTCACTGTTTGGACTCCCCAGAGAAATTAAATTCTGGAGGGTAGATGTCAGATCCAAAATTTAATCTGTTTATGCTTAATTTGTGGCCTTGTGGTCTAAATGGATTAAATTGAGTTTATTAGTATCCTTTGCAAGAAATTATCGTGCACAAAGATGTTTGAAATAATTGATGCGTTTGTGCATGGACATATGATAATTCCATAGAATCATATATTTGCAGAAGTCTTTAGTTCATAGTTTGCTAAGGATGTTGATCCTGTATGGATTTGGTGAATGGTAGTTTTTATTTTACAGATGTTTGACTCTCATTTGTTCCTCATGCAGCATTCAGAGGTAGGATAGTGTCCAATAAAGGCAGTAGTTCACCTTTTCATATGTATCTACTGTTCCAGCTTTGCCTCACTCGGTAGAGTGGATAACAGAGAAGGTTCTAGATGCCATTGACTTGATCAGCTAGACAGACCTGCCAAACACAAAGCTTTATGAGCGTACCAGGGTGTGTTGAGCATGTTTGATCAAAGTCTTTTGTGCTACTGGAAAGTAGGATTAAGACTGTGTCTAGACTTGATAAAGATCATCTTTCACAACTATTCACGTACAAAGCACTTCACCCTCGATGGATGAATTGGTTGGTGCATAATGACTGCATTAGTCAGCTGTGTTTTATTTTTCTGTGATTATTGCATGATCAAGTGCCATGATTGACTGATCACACTCCCTTTGATTTATTTATTTTTTATTAGGCTATGGTGGCACATGCATGTGTCTGTGTGTCTTGATGCCAAAGCACAAAATCAACACTCATTGAAAACGTCTTTTGTTCTGAGCGATAGCACAAGCGAAAGGTCACATTTCACATTTCATGATTAATTCTAGAATCTCTTTAAGGCAGATCATCGGCTCATACCATTTCAATTTGTATATTTAGATCATCATTTTAGGGTATTGTCCTCTGCACAGATGCAGTGCGATTAATGATCTTGCCATTACAGTACTGTTATTCTCATGGAGGAAAAAGGTTTTTGTGAATCTGCTATTCAAGATACATTAAACATACCCCATTAAAATGTATCGTCCATGCAAGCTGTCGTTTGTAACAACTTGACTTTTTAACTAAATGATTTTTGGCACGGTACATCATAACACATTTTTCATTCATCCGTGTAAAATTAAAGTCTGGAGTGAGCAGCTTTACAAAACATGATACTCTTTTGAGCTCAGGTCATGTGGTGGTTGGTAAAGTTTATGATGTACCTTGGTCTCTCCCGTTATTTGTAAAAGAATATACAAGTTTCCCTCGCATGTATTCACAAACATGCCAGCTCAGCAGTCTGAACTCTGTCTAACCATCAGGCAGAAAAAAACAAAGGTCTGTCATCAACTGCTGTGACCTCTGTGTCATTAAGCAGCTGTGTTTTGAAGCCACAGTTGAAGTCATCGTTCAGTTCACTGCATGGTGGGAGCTGTATGTTTGCAAACAGTTGTCATGGGAGACTTTGTGGTCATATTATGGGGGATTTCTAAACGTTTACATAAGCACGATGGACAGGCTGTTGGTATTTAGTAAATGTTACAAATTTGGATTTACTGTGTGTGTGTGTGAGTGTGTCAGTGTGTTTGTACTTTTTTGTTTATTGTGGATAAAGTTGGAGATTCTGTTTTCTGTAAATCTGATGGGTTGTCCTGTGTCATTGTTTTGTCCTTTAAGTGTACAAAAACAACATGTTTGACTACACTGAAAAACATGTAATGGGCCTCTTTAACAGTGCTGTAGCTCACACAGACTAAATCTTTGTTCACTCTGTGGTCAGTAAGTAGGGTTTAGTTGGAGGAGTAGTCATAGGTGATTGTTTTGATGGCAATAGTGTGTCCCATGTGGTTGTATCTCATTACCAGTGTGCCTGTTAGGAATACAGTGATTGGTACTGAAAATAAGGGCATTTGTTATGGTTTTTAGATTAAATCACTGTTTCTCAGGAAGGGTTTTGGTGATGCCTCAGACGAGTGTACTGTAGAGCTGTATTTATCTTTTCTGCTCCGTAATTTACATTGCCTGACAGTCACATGCCCCAGAAGCAGTCACATGAGGGGGAAAAAGATTGTTGGTTTATTTACAATGTAAAATATAATTTCTCTGCGTTGGCCAGTCTTTTGACAGTGCAATTGTCAGTGTGGAATTGAAATGTTTGCTTTTAGAAGGTATGTGCTTCTTCAGTGGAGAAACATGTGAAAATCATTTGAGGATCGTTTTGACTTTATAAGTTTGGCAACTGACAGATATGTTCTGAAGTCATCCTCAGTTCTATGCCCCCTCACCGATAGAGCGCCCCTAAACTTCTGAACCTAAAGTACTTAGAAACCCTGTATTTTGTCTGTAACCTAGATTTTTTTCCTTGCAAACCTACAAGAAGCAGCTTGTCCCAGCCTACATTCTTGCATCCCATTTTTATTTGGTGAGGAGTGAGTACTCCCTTTTCGAGAGGGAAGTTGGAATATTGTTGTCAGGAATCAGAGAGCATAAATCCTTGTGAGCATGTAAACTCAGCACATATCTTAAACACATCATATTGGAATGGCATGTATTTTGGGAACTGTTGATATAAAATTTGTTTCATGGTGCCATATATAGAGTATCACAGTTCCTTTTCCACCACAACAAAACTGAGCCCAGTCATAGTCAAGCGAGTCTTTCTTCATATTAGTCACCTTCTTAATTGTCATGAAACCCAACTGCACGTGACACTAATCAGGTTTTGAAAATTTTCATAGGCCCTTACATGGTGTATGTTGACATGTCTGTGCTTCTCAACTGGCAACAACAACACTATGGTGTGCTAAGTGCTATTTTTGTATTATCTACTTTTTATTCGCTGCTTATACTCTCCCCCGCATGAAAGGTACACAGCATTCTGATGTGCTGTGGTAATGATCAGCTGCTGTGTTCTTTCCAGAGAGCTGGGAGAGACGCAGTCTCGTTCTTCACTGGTGTGGGCAGATATGTTGCTGTCCTCTTGCAACTGCTGACAAGGCCTGGCTGAGACTCACATCCACACACAAACACTTCTGTTCTGTTGTTTTTGTAGGGAATGCATCACTCTGTTCGAGTCTCACCGACAACTATGCTGGAGCTTTTCTCTCTAAGCCCTGTCCAGTTTTTCTTTCTCTCTCTCTCTCGCTCTCTCTCTCTCTTTCTTGACCATTTTCATTTATATGAATAAAACATGATATGCATACATTAACAGAAAATTACATTGACACTCACTGGTAATTAATGATCACTAATGATTAGTTAAATAAAATTCTGCGACCTTTTTTTTTTTTTTCAGTATCATGTGTTGTCATAAGAAAATCCCTGGGTAATTCCTTTATTGCTTATTGCATGTCTTTATTATGATGATGTGTGCACATTTGGATAGATACAGTCAACTTCCAAGTACAGACAGTCTCAGTCTCATACTCTGATATTTATATTTGCCCTCTTACTCTGTAAGATGAGGACGTGGACAGACCTCAGAGCAATACTATTAATCTTGTATTCCTAATTCTCAAATTGAGCGAGTGAGTTTTATTGCTGCTCTCTTCCCCGTTTCTGGCTCTTTTCCCAATGTAGAAACATCAAATATGTCTGTGTTTGACCTTGGGGCGTTGGAAGACAGCACAATGGGCCCCAGTGTTGTGTCTCTCACTCTGTAATCCCTATTCTGCATTCCATATCACGGAAGAGGGAGCTGCCACTGTGCCCTGCCGTATGGATCTGTGCACTGCTGAAGGGTTAAGAATGTGTTGCAGGCTTTGTCATGCATATATATTACAGTCTGACAAATCCTGAGCTATGTAGTGTAGGAATTTTTTTTTTTTTTTTTTTTTTTTTGAGTGTGTGTGTGTGTGTGTGTGTTTGGAGGGGGGTGATTGTGGATGAATTAATATGTATGTGCACATACTAGTCAGTGTTTGAGCATCTCGTTCTTTGTGTGATTCATGAGCAGTTGAAGCAGGAGCCAATACCCCAAGAGGAATGTGTTTTTTGATTTTTTTTATTCTCATTTCTTGCAAAGCTCATGTCAAGTTGTGGTTGAACTGCCAGATATCAGCAGTTTTGTGCTTCTCTTTTTGAAGGGAAGAAGGAATTGTCTCCAAGTATGTGGCAGACAATTTTCTTTTTTTTTTGAGACAGAAATCTTGTATTTGGCTTCTGGTTTTTTTCTTCTTTTTTTTTTTTTTTTTTTTGCTCTTCTTACAAGAAATGATCTGAGCATGCCTTTGCATGGTGTTCCTTGTTGTGGCTTGATTTTAGTCAGCAGAAAGATTTTTTAGAGGGTTCAGGATACCCCCTACAACAAAGCATGGAACCTAACAACGATCCCATAGCCTGCGGTAAACAAAGAGACTTATGAGTCCTAAATAACAGGGTCTGCACATAAGCAAATTGTTTGCGTATCCACAACAGAATCTATTTCAAGTTACCACCAGAAGAAAAGCAGAAAAGCCACAGACCCTCCCAAGCGCATAACCTGAATTCATCATATAATGCAGGGGAGGGGGCCTGTAATCTTTACTTCGGTCTGCGTTATGCACTTAAAAGACTCAGACTATTGCTTTATGATTCTGCTTGGCAACTAGCCTCTGCCCCCAATTTTTTTTTTTTCCCAATACTCTAACCTCATACAGACAAAACATAAGATATATTTGGTTTTGTGGTTTTTGTTTTAGCTGTCAAAGCTGTCATGAAATATAATATTTCACAGACTTCCCATACACAGAGAATAGCTCTGTACAATTATACGATTAGCCATCCCTTTTTGGAATTTTAAGATACTTGTTTCCAAACTTCGCTTTGTCTGGGTTTATAAAAAAGCATGACAATCTCTCCACCCATACTTCGACTGCACTTTGAATTCAGATGTCCAGTGGCAGGAGAATAGGCCTTCCGTTTTGTAGGTGAAATGATACGTCCATAGCGCTCTCTGGGTTTACTAGAGGAACATGGTGTGCTCACTGGTATCTGGTAAACAGATCATAAAGGAGCTTAAAGTTTTGTGTGTTTTTTAAACAAGGTTTTATAGACTGCTGTCCCTCCACTGCTTCTGAGTGTTGGTTTGTCTGTTGGCCTCTTTAGCACAAAAGGCCTTCACTCCTTTCCTGACGTTTCCCCCTTTCTTTCACAGCTCTGTGAGAGGAGACAGGAGACAGCTGGAGGCCCTCAGTCAACAGTGTAGGGAGGGAATGAAGTAGTGAAGGCTGGAAGAGGGAAAGAGGAAAAGTCATTTAATTCTGAAAAAGACATTTTGAAGAGGTACAGGAAGATTGAGTTTGACAATGAGAGGTGTCACTTGTCCTACATTAATCAAGTGTGGTGTTTTCAACGGTTTGTAACAATGTTGTTTTATCTATCGGCTATATTTGGAGAATATCATATATCATATGCGGTCAGAGTTGACAGTGAAAAGTTCAGAGTTAACTGCATCACTCTTCAATCTGCAGCAATTACGGACTTCACAAATACTGAGGGCAGCACTCTACTGTAAGCTGGCCAATCACCTCTAATTATCCCCTCAGAGTAATTGTGACTCTCAACTTTGGCTTGATAAGTCTAGTGTGTAGCCTTGGGAGGCACAAAGAGTTCTGCTACAGAAGTGATTCATGTTGACGGGCGTGCCAGTGTTTGAGAGCCATGATAATAAGGATGAGTAAAGTGGATCAGCGCAGTCTCAGCTAGACTTTGTTCGGACGGTTGTCCGAAGAGGAATTTCCTCTGTGTCCCCACCCAGTGCCGCACGCTGCGTGAAAAGCGAAACACAGCCGCTTCCTGTGGGGATTGCTAAACGGGGCCAGGCAGACGGGTCACTGAAACGGAAAGGATGGGGCATGAGTAGAGTCACACATCTTTGGGAGTTCAGGTCACAATGATCAGCCTTGGCAAGACCGTGCCATACATATTAGTATTGCTACAAATGTTGCTGTCTGAGCTGGTATTGGTTCCTCAGGGAGAGGATTATTGTCTGTTATTCTACACGTTATGGTGCCCAAGATATCCACTCTTCTATTTCATAATAATGTTTTTATTAGCTCTTTTTTTATGATTGTGTAATTGCCTGTACCTCTGTCTCCGTCTGTATTTATGTGTTCGTGCTAGTAAGTCTGTGTGAGTCCTTTTTATTGTTCCAACACAGAGCCGAAGAAAAACTTGGAGCGAGAGAGGCAGAAAAATTATATCACTTTTTATTATATCATACCAAGTATTATGTAGAAAATGCTTCAAAAGGTACAAACATATTCCAGACATTTCTTTACTGTTCTGTAATTAAAGAAATGTTGCCCAATAGAAGAACAGAACTTAAGACTGGCTCAGCTCTATATTAGAAAAAATAACTTGTAATTAAAAGCTTAATCTGAAAGTAGAGTAGACTGTTAGTGATTTGTTGTAGTGTGTTTGACAGAGTGAAAGAGAAAACTGCCATGAGAGGGCCTGTGATTTGTGCATAAACCAGGACTGCGCGCGCATGCACAAGCTGCAGAAGAGAAATATTTGGAAACACTACAGTCTGTCCAGACTTCAGAAATAGCTTGCCAAGGAAAGTTTTGGTTTGATTTAAAAAAAAAAAAATGTCTCAAAGAAGCAGGCTGCAATTGTGCAGTGTAGCTCTGTAGGATCCAGAGCTAGATTTTGATGTTAGCCATCTTGCTTTGCAAAAAAGCCGGGCATTGTTCATTTTTACAGTGACTGAGTAAAGTTTCTAGACCTTGGATTGTGAAAACTCACCCTGTTATATCAACTTTCATATCTAAGGTCTCCTTTAATTTTCAGTGTTTATTTGATGTTGGACTGATTCATATGTCCATTTGGTAGTTTTAGCTGCGTATCCGGTGTAACTGGGCTTCTGCTCTGTCCCAGAGGCTTTGCAGCCCAGCTCTGTCCACATGCCCCCCCACCCCCCCCCCCTCCCGGCCCCCTCTTTCGCTTGCATGGCAACAGTACAGGATACACATTTACTCAGTGACCTAAATTGAAGCAGGAGCAAGTAGAGCTGGTAGAAAGGACTGGCCTGGAATATGGGCAGAATCCTAACAGCATGTCACTCTTGTTTTCCTTTAGCTTCATGTCACAGTGAAAGAGGCAAAAGCAATTAGCTCGCCCAGATTAGCACATGCTGCATTAAAAAGACAATTGTAATAGTCAACAGTTTTAGACAATTTAAAATAATTCTAAATTCCATACATACCAAAACTTCATCTGTTTCTAGGCGTTAGGCGTTACAGATCAGCGCTAAGTGATGATGTAATGTCCATTTGCTACATTAAAGTGTTTTTTTAGGGGCAGGGTGTAACTTTCTCTACCCATCGCACATTTTCATCATCACAGTGTTATTCGTTGGTTAGCATTGTCTCCATGTTGAGCTCCTGTGGGAAAGAGAACATGGCACTCCAGAGGCTTTGGTTGATCGTGTGGTGAATGGAGCATCACAAAACTAGAGAGTGCTCAGATTACTTATCAGTAAACAGGAAAGATTGGTTCTGGTCTTTTACTTTGCATTAGCCATAGATTTGTCTGCAGTGACTCTGATGTGGAACAATCATGCGCCATTTCTGTTGTTCTTCCAGATGAACAGGTTTCTCTAAACTAGCCATAGACGTGTCTGTGATATTCTGCAGCATTATAGATTGTAGTTTTAAGTAACAGAGCTTCTAAATCACTGGTGGTGATGGTGATTTTTAACACTACAGCAACCATCATGTTGAGACTTGCTGAATCTATATTACTACACAACCCTCTGCGCTCTTCTCTCTCCTTACTTCTTCATAAACACACACACACACACACTGCTGCACACGTGCACACGCACACAAACGTCCTCAGAAAAGGGATTTAAGACCCAGGTGTGGTAAGACCATGCCAGGACTTGTCAAGTGTCCTTTGAAACAAACCGTGAAACAAGTCCTGCTATCTTCATAAAAGACATGTCTCCAGAGAATATTGTCTGTGGAGTATGAGAGTAACTCATGACTGCAGGATGCCCTCGGTTTTTGGTCTGGCATGCCCCAAATGATGGACAGTTGCTCAGAGATACTTCTCCATGACTCAGGCTGAACACACCCATGGTGTTTTTCGCCACTGGCACACACCAACAACTGTTCCAAGGCGTGGTACTTGACTGGAACCCCCTAGAACTCAGTCTGAACTCTTTCAGTCTTTCCTGTTTTTTTTAGCACAGCCAATTTAACATTATGTTGCTGACACGTAGCTGGAGGAGAGATTTCCGCTCTTGAAAACAAACTCTTTGACTGTTTTCCGTGTAATTTTAGGGAATTATATAACCATCAAGATGTGTTAATAATGAGTTAATGAATCAGCAAAAAAAAAAAAATCTTCTTTGTATCATCACATTTGCTAAAATCAAAACACACAGCACTTGCTTTGTTTGCTCTGTAAACATTTTTAGGAATATAATAACCTGGGGCATCTAACAGGAGCATGTAACACTGACCTCATCTTTTGTTTTCCTGTAGACAATTGTAATTCAGTTCATCGAGTCTTTAATCTGCATCTGAGAAGCTTTGTAAATTTTTTCATAGTTTCCAGAAAATCTTTGCTGTGACATTGAGATGTGAATAATTCTACATTTTGTCCTAAACTAGCCTCTTGAAAGCAGTTCTGTTACCGGGTAGGTGCTTGTTTTCCACCCTGTGAATTCATCAAACAAATGAAGACTTCTTCTCCTGCAGTTGCTCACACCTGGATTGCATTAGAACAACTCTGATTCAAAAGTTTGTCTGCCCCAATTTTTTTTTCTTTTTTTTTTTTTCTGAAAGGAATCTGACCAACATGCCTCTGAGTTCTCACGCTAGTCTGCTTTCAAAGAACCAGTAAATGTGCAGCTACCTCGGTCCTGTTTGTAATTCCTTGGCCTGTGCGTGTGTGCGTGCACATGTGTACGTGTGTACATGTTTACTGAGTAAAAGGAACAAATCCACATTCCCCCTTGTCACAAAAGTGAAGGGGAGCTCTTTGCAGTGAATTTCATGTAGATTACCATGGAAGAATCAGTTACATAATACCTACATATAGCCGGATTTCACTACATTAGATTACATCAGACTGTACATCACTCATCTTTATCTTTATCTTTGACTCTTCTGAAGAGAGAGGCCACGGCTGTTGCTTTGCCACCCTAGATTTTTTTTTTTTTTCTTAACCTGTCCAATTGTGCCAAAGCAGGCAGCACAGCCAATCTGCAGGACATGCCATTTTCCTTCCCCTGAGGTCATAACCTGGAAGTATAAATATTTTTTCAGTTTAATCAACAGTTTTTGACATTCGTATAGACAAGTACTAGTCAACTTACATGTGATGCATTACAGGTAAACCAAAAGGTTAACATTATTAAGGTATGACTGCTTTCCTCAGATCACTGAACGGCTTTTCCCATATCACTGAATGCCAATCACCAACCGCTCCCCCCCCCCCCCCCCCCCCCCCCCCCCGACTCCCCACTACAATTGGTGGGTATCTACCATTATGTAAGTCTCAATTTGCAGCTGCTGTCATACCTCTGTTTTTGTGACTATTCTAGATGAATTTTCACATTGTGCAGGACTACAGAAATGGCGGTAAAATGTCGTGGCACACAACCACTAATTTAATCACAGCTGTCCCTTGGACCATGAAGGGCTTTCTTGTTTCACATCTCATCTGCCCTGTGAGATCGGCTGTTTAGACCCCTGGGCCCAATCTGTGTTTGAACAGTAATTATCACTGCTGTGATATCACCCCCCCCCCCCCCCTCCATTTACACCCCCAACAACCTCAGGCTTCCCTTTGCAGTCACACTTGTCAACAAGCTTCTCTCTGTACTGGTTTCATCAGCACAGTCATGCTAGAGCTTAGCAGTACTGTCACAAGCCAGCTTTTCTGTTAGAGCTTATCTGTATGAAATCTCTCCAGTTGTTCTCTGCTTGCGTGGTATGTGTACAGTGATTTCCCATCACACACAGATTGTCTAATAACAAAGAATGTGGGTCAAACAGACAGTGCCCTTCTTGATAACTGTAGTCCAGAACTGTTTGTGCCTTTGTTTCAGTGAATGTAGGGATTCGTTGTTAGTAAATTACAGTCATATGCAGGCTGTGTAGGGATAATGGGATAAGTGTACAGTGTATTGTGTGTGTACAGGATTAAAATATGTCTTTGTGTACATTTGTATCCTTGGTTGATTGATTGCACACAAGCGCATTTTCACACAATGTTGTTTTTTTTTCTTTCTTTCTTTTTTTGGGAAGTGGAGGTTGTTTGCTTGAGATCATTCTACTTCAACGTATTGTGATGCATGTGTGTGTCAGAAAAGTTCTGAATGTCATTTTTGTAAGGTTAGTTGTCTCCCAAATGAGCTAACATATATTCTCTCTCTCTCTCTCTCTCTCTCTCAGGTCATGGAGAGTGTAACTGTGGTGAGTGTAAGTGCCATGCTGGCTACATTGGGGACAACTGTAACTGCTCCACTGAGACATCCACATGTGTGTCTGATGACGGGCAGATCTGCAGTGGGCGTGGAAGCTGTGTATGCGGGCGCTGCCAGTGCACTGAGCCGGGTGCATTTGGAGACACATGTGAGAAGTGTCCAACTTGCCCTGATGCCTGTGGCACCAAAAGGTACAAGGCAAACAGAAATGGATGTTCATTTGAAAGTGCATACAACTCCAGTCCTGTTCCTATTTTTGTTCAATAAGCCAACACTAATCAACTGATTTAAATTGTCACGCTTATCAGACCTTGATAAGCTGTGTTGTGGATCTGTTACTGTGATAATCTCATGAATATAAGATTATATATGTTTCATATGTGTGTACAGTTCTATTGCACTACAGAGGGTTGCAATGAGGAAATTGTCAGGTCATATCTATCAACAGGTGGTGTCTTTAACTTTTGACATTGCTCTCATTCTTTTCCCTTAGTCTGGGAGTCCTCAAGGGCCTTAAAAAGGTCATCTTCATCACTCTTTGATCATGATGTAGATTCTCTGGTCAGTCCAAGATGTCATGTGATTCAAGATTGTGGTTCCTTCTAGTGGTCACACATGGCTTTTATTATGATACCTACTCAGAGTTAAATGGCTGGTTCCAAATCTGAGGATTGACCTCTTGCACTGACCAGATTTAACCGCAAGACCCTGTCAGCTGTTTACATCAATCAATGCTCTGACTTTAATTTCTTATGGCAGGGAGTGCATCGAATGCAGACTCTTTAACTCTGGCAGACTTGCTGACAATCAGACCTGTCAACGCATGTGCAAAGATGAGATCATCACCGTGGATACCCTCAGTAAGTATACAAATCAATGCGCAAATATCAAGTTTCTGTGAAGGACAGAAATGCTGTCTTCATGTATTGGAGTCCTATGTTGGCCTGAGTGCAAAACCCTTCACTTTCCCCAAAAATCTCCCTGAAGGAATTTCGTCCCCCAAACAATCCAAATGACCCCTTAAAAATGCAATGTTTTGGTGTAGCCTTGGCTTCAGTCTTAGTGTTGTTCATGCGAAGCTATTCCTCTCTGAGGATGGATCAGTGATTGTTCTGGCAAATTTGTTAAGGCTGACAGAGACATGATCTGACCCAGTGTCCTGAAAGACTTGGACCTGCTGAACACCCTGGGCCAAAGCAAACCTGGCTTGCACACTGCTTGAGAATTAGCTGCAGAACTCGAACCCAAGATCCCTGATAACACAGCTGCATAGCCTTGAACTCCTTCTCAACCAGGGCCTCCAGCAAACTTAGATATGAAAGTAAATTGTGTGCCTAACTAACATGCAGGCTACACATTTTTGATCAATATGTCCTTTTAGACATAATTTGCTTCACATTCATTCAACAAAACCCAAATGGGACTTGTGACTAAACAACAGCATTGTAGCAGTGCTAGTGGCTAGTTGTGAAATGCACTTACATTTCGACTACGACAGCAACTAACTGCTTAACTGTAGTCATTGATTATCGTATGCCTTCTCTCAGCAGGTTTTTATCCAATTCAGATGTTCTCTGATGAGTGAGAAGGCAAAACAGAGCATATGCACTCTTTATTGGAGTTTCAGTGCTTACAACAGCACTTGCATAATGGGTAATCAGTGGGGGGAAAAAACAAGCGTAAATTTCACAGGAGAGTGAAAAGATGAAGATAGCTAATATTGACTTAATCCAGAAAGTCAGATCTTCAAATCATATCTTAAGCAGCGATTTTGCTTCCAGGTCACGTGTCTGTAATTATGAGCAAAGTGGAACCCGCCATCTGTAGCAGACAGCTCTGTTTATGTTATTATCTGGCAAGTGCTAGCCTGAGCCTCTCACAACAGCATGGACTCTCCTCTGACAGTCTTTAATAACACATAGAGTCTGCAAAAGCCATCATTCTCCCTGCTCAGCTCAACCTGTTTACCTACTGTCACCTTTAATGTTATATCTCTCTCTGCCTCTAAATACGTAGCGTGTCTCTGTAACTTTGTCTTTCCCATTAATGACATTCATACCTGCTAAGTATTTATGCGAAGGTTTTGTTGTCATTGTTGTTGTTTGTTAATTTGCTCTTATTGGGGGTGGGTGGGTGAGGGGGGTATGTGCTTCCACACTTTCAAAGAAAAAATGTAGGCAGGTTGAAGCTTGTTCAACTATGCTTCATTTTAATTGGCCACGCCTTACGAGACATCTGTAAGCTAGCTAAAATCTTTTTTTGGCTAGGCACAGAAAGTTTAAGTTTCGGTTTTAGTTTTTCCAGATTGCGTTTTCATGACAGGAGGCATTTTATATATGTCTAGGAATGTATTAATAAGTTATGGTTGAAGATGCTTAATAGAGGCATGTGTCCCAGCCATTGTAGTTAATGATTCAAGGACCTAGTGAAACTATTTTAAGGCCCCTCCATGTCGCCTAGGTCTACTGCCTGAAAGGAAAACATTGAGAAGTCACTGTTTCACAACATTACTGTGCTATTTCAGACATCTGACTTCTTCCCTAATGGACTCCACATGTACATTCCGGAAACTTCTTGCAAAGCTCGAAGTTAAAGGGGGGGGGACTCCTCTGTGTCTTTGGGGCATTCAAAAAGATTTAAACATTCTGTCATCTATGATAAGCCAGTGTCCTCAACGTGGAATGCAAATATTCATCCAGAAATTATTTCACTACAAGTGATGACTTTCAATACTGTGTTGTTGGATCTGAGCTTTCTTTTTTTTTTTTTTGTCCATCTCAGTCCATCTCCCTTTGTGCTCCCGCCATAGTTTAACCAGCTGTTTTACTGAAAGGAAATGCATCCTTCTCTCTCTCTCTCTCTCTCTCTCTCTCTCTCTCTCTCTCTCTCTTTCTCTCTCTCTCTCTTTCTCTCGCTCGCTCTCTCTCTCTCTCTCTCTCCCTCTCTCTTTGTCTCTCTCTCTGTCTCCCTTCAGAATTGGATGATCCTGACTCTGTGCTATGCCTCTACAAGACGGAGAACGATTGCGTTATGAAGTTCACATACACAGAACACGCCAACGGCCAGTCCATCCTCACTGCTCTACAGGAACCAGGTCAGTGGTCAACACTCAGGAATGTCTCCTATCATTATGCACAAACACAGCTCTGGGGCTCAGGCTGCTTACACTCCATCACTTGTTTTCGAGCACATAACAGGAAAAATATGAGCCCAGCAATGACACTCTGCAAGAAAACATGCAATTAGGTACTCAGCGGAGCAGCTGACATATCTGATGAAAAAATATATTGTCCTCTCCCACAATCTTCTCTGAGTTTACTGGTACTCAATAACTCATGTGTTTAACAGACTGAATGTTTAGTCAAACTTCATTTGTGTGTTTGAGACTGTCACATTCGTCTTCTTGACACTGTGTAAATTAAAACAGGCACCTAAAAGAGATTTCTTTATCAAAGAATCTGTGTCCTGTCCACCGTAGAGTGCGCCTCTGCCCCCGACGCCCTGACTGTGCTCCTTGCAGTGGTTGGCAGTATCCTGCTGGTGGGCATCATATTGCTGGCCGCCTGGAAACTGGTCATCACCATTCACGACCGTCGCGAGTTTGCCCGCTTCCAAAGTGCCCGCTCGCGAGCGCGATATGAGATGGTAAGGACACAAATATGCACATGCTAGTGGACAATTATGAGGTAAACTAGATAAAATACTAGAAATGCTGAAATCACTAAACTAGGCGTAGAATTTAAACACTAAATTTAAAATTCTCTGTTAACAAAGACCATTAGGCTCATAACGTTTTAAAATTCATTAAAATTTTACTCTTGTTTTCATTAGTGAAGAAACCTTACTATAAAGTAGTGTTTTTCAGGGTCAGTGTTCCGTAAAAAGCCTTGAAATGCACCGCTGAATTACATACTTATGAGTGAATATCATCAAAGCAGTTATCCTCATTGCCTCAGAAGAACAAAAAGATAGACGTCTCACCAACTTAATATTATTGACAGGGGAAAAAACATTTTAAGCTGATTAAAATCAGAAGACCCCTTGGAACAGAGTAGTAAGCTGGAAGAACAAATCAGTCATGGCCATCATGCCAAGGTTTCAGTTAAAACCACCCAGTTGGTCTGTTCCACAGCTATGTGCATTTCAATGAACCCATCTGACCTACTTTCTCTCTCTCTCTCTCTCTCTCTCTCTCTCTCGCTCGTAATCATAGGCATCCAACCCTCTCTACAAACAGCCAATCTCCACTCACTTTGTGGAGACAATCTTTGACATGCCTAGCAAGTCCTACAATGGAGTAGTCCACTGATCCCTTATCTGGAGGAAGGGGTTGGAGGACACGGCAGGACCGGTCCAACCTGCATTCAATTTAGGGAGTTCAAAAAAAAAAACAAAAAAAAAAAGAACGTCATATTGAAAGACTTATGACCAAGACACAGTAAAATGAGCAAAAGAGTATTTTTGTTGCCACAAGGACCTGTTGTCTTCTTTTTTTTTCGGGAGTGTGACCAACCAAACCTTTGTTTGGTCATATGACTAACCTCAGGCCTAATGGTTTACAGCAGTACATGGATGGCATGATAACTCATGGACTCATTGTTGTGACTGGGCAAAGAACCTGATGTTATGAGCTTGAATTTTTTTTTTTAAATATGTTGGTGTGATATAATTAAGTGAAGAGAACATGTCGTATGAGGAAACTCCACGTCCACTGCCCTGGACAGCTTGAGTGCATTTGCCAATTCTACATAAGGCATGACTCCTCTAGCAGGAGGAATGCACTATACATTGTATTATGCAAAATAGTGAGGCATTGACTTTTTGTATGTATTTTTTTTTTTTTTTTACTCTGAGTGCCTTCCACTGTACCACCTTTTTTTCCCTTCAGCAAATGGAAATTATTTTACAACTGATCCCTGAAAATGTATAGATTTACAAAAATGCATATGTGATGTATTTTGTGATAATGATTTTCAAACCTTGGTACTAATATAACCAGAGCAACAATTTTCTTAGCTCTTGTTTTGCACACCTGATCTTAGATTCAGATTCATAAAGTGAAAAAGAAGAATAACATTCATCCTGGTATTGTTGTGTGTGCTTATTTGACACTCACATTTGCACATTATTCTGCTTGCTGGTCTCTGTGGGGTTTTTTTTTTTGTTGTTTTTTTTTGGGGGGGGGGGGGGGGGTGTTGTGTTGTGTGTGTGTGTGTGTGTGTGTGTCAGAGGAATCAAAAACAGTAGGGTGGAAAATGGAGTGGAAATCAAGTTCTGAGTACATTCTGTCTATACATTCTACTTTACTCCATAGTAATTATGCTTATTGACCAAAGCAGTTCTGCTGACCTGGATCTCGGTATGGGTGTGACACATTGACGTAGGCACAGGAAGAATAACTCAGAAACTGGACACAGGGTGGACTTTTGTGCATTTCGTCTCTTTCATTTGTCTCAGTCTTAAATGAGTGATGGGAAATGAGGCAAGATTGTACAGAAATGTAGGATGAGGTTGCAAAGTGGCATTAATGCTGTGTGTTAATACCCTGTGATGTGTATGTGTGTGTTTGTGTGTGAGTTAGAGAGAGAGAGAGAGAGAAGCGTATATGCGCTTCAAAGTTTTGCTTGTGAGTGAATGAAAGGGTGAAAAGGTAAGCTTGCAAAGTGTGTATGTATGCGTGTGTGTGTGTGTGTGCGCACACACACGTGCATATGTGTGTTTGTGTGGCAATGAGATTCTGAATGTGCATTACAGAATCTGTCTGCTATGTCAGAGGCAATGAGAAGCCTGTACAAAGGGCTCGGTGACTCTTCAAGCTCATTTGTGTTTTTTTGTTGGATGATCAGCAATAACACCAGCTTTCATGTATAAAGCATTAACCATATGCTCTGTCTTCCAGCTTTCTCCCAGAATGGTTTGTACGTTTGTTTTCACATAGAAAGGATTTATACAAGAACTCTGTTTTTATGGAATAAAGAGACCAGATATGAATATGTACAATAAATGCATCACTTAAATGAAAATGTGATCTTTTATTGTATTTTTCCATACTGATGTATACACACATTCCAGATGAAATGAAGTGATTCTTAAGAGATACTTTTCACCAGCCGGAGTTTATGTACCAAGACAGCTGTGAGTGAGAAGCACATCCTTTTTTTTTTTTTTTTTCTGAACTCCAGAGCAGCGATCCTCTCTGTGCTCAAAAACACCGGGTGCCCACGTGGCCTCTTTATTCTCTGATTAACATTATGTCTCTTCCCACCCATGGATCCACAAAGGTTTTTTGCCTTCAATGTGGCTGCCTTAGTCATTAATAATCATGGAAACTGACGCATATTATATTTAGCCTACCACATTGAAATGTAACAGCTAAAAATAAGTGTGTGGTGGTGGGGGGGTGGACAAATAAGCAAAGTTTCCAAACGATTTAATATCTCTTGTTGCTTAAAGAGAAAAAAAATCCACTTAAACAGTAAAACTTGAGAAATGAAACCACGTAATACGCAGTCTCACTTGTGGTGAGTATTAACGTGAATATTTAAGTCTCAAGTTCAAAGAGGCTCTCCTACACAGTCATTTAAAACAATTGTGATGTCCTCCACTGCATGCCACTATTCACTGATTTTTGAAATCTATTTTTTTTTTCTATCGATATCTCAAGCCATAGAATGCATGTTAAGGCTAACTTATCTCTCCCAGACTCATACGATGATAATTGTGACCTAATGGCAAGACTTCCATGTTCTGGCAGACCACATGGCTTTGGGTGACAGTTTGGTGTTGACAGTTAGGCGGGACCCGTAGCTGGATGTAGAAACATACCCTCTGAGCTCCTCTGCCTCTGTTCCAACTCTCTGCTGTTCTCTCGTAAATCCCTCTTTGGAGTGTTTGGTGGAGGCCTCCTCTACATCACTGGTTAGAGGCCAGAGCGCTCAGACACATGTGAAGTCATCAACTCAGGGAGAGGCCAGTGTCCCAGACAAGGGAAATGAAAGTAGGTTAACGTGTTAGTTACTGGCCGAGGAGGAGAGACCCTCAAGCTCAGATTTTTTTCCCCCCCATCTTCATCCACTTAAAGTGATAATCCAACTTTACTCCATGTCTAACATATATAAACAGCAGCACATTGTTACTGTTTGTGATGAAGACATGTGGTATGAAAATCTTGTTTTGTTTTTTTTTTGGTTGGTTGTTTTGTTTTGTTTTGTATTTCTGTTCATAATTCCATCGCTCCCTCTCTCTTGTTTATGGCTGTTTGTCTAATCAAAGAAATGCATATCTCGCAGAGTGAAATGATTTACAGATCACAGAGACAAACTGCCATGGTCATCACTATTCAAATCAGCTATTAAATCAAGCTCACAAACAGTGAATAAAGTTAATTAATGTACAGTCGATATTTGTAAGCAAGACCCCTTTATTTGACAAAGTTTAGAATGAGGGTCCGAATACATTTTCCTCTTTTGTAATTGTATCAAGTTTAATGTTACCGCTCTGTTCAAAGCTTGTCTGAGCACAAAAAGACAGCACCATAATAGTTAACAAATCAACACAGACGTTGCTTTAACTGAACAGTTAGTCTGTACGTTTCCTTCTGAATTTGATGGTTGGTGCAAACTCGTAAATAGGGTCACCATGTCATGAGAGAAACACTGTGGATATCTCCTCGGTCACACAGATGGTTTCTTAGGTCTCCTTAAATTCATGGGAAATGAGATGTGGACGGGACAGCCTGGAGAGAGGGAGTGAGATCACAGCATACGGAGCCTTAATTTCGACTGTGCACTTC